>NC_064449.1:5460777-5498277 GCF_023343835.1 Lagopus muta | reverse complement strand
CTTGTTACCAGCAAGGTTGGGAGGAGAGGTGGGGAAAAACAGAGAGGGGAGAGAGAGATGAACTCGCGATGCCACGGATTGATTGGATTAATAGCTGCAGATGACTGCAGCTCTATTTAGAAAGCACTGTTTTAAAAATATGCATAATTTTAATTACGCATTGACACACGCTTTATTCCTAATGAAGAAGAACTTGACAGCGAGGGCAGGTGCTGTTAATTACAGCTTCTCCCTGAGCCAATGCTCACCCTTCCTTGCCAGCACCGCCCCAGCACAGGTCCCTGAGCTCTGTGTGTTTGGTACCAGGTGGGCACAGAGCAGAAATAGTTTGGTCCTGCTGGTAAGGAGCTTTCTCTGCTTGCCATGGAAGAATAAGAAAGGTCTTTGGGAGCAGCGTGTGCTGAGTGCTTTGCATCACAGCCCCATAACCTCTGCTCCTGACGGGCTCTTCCACTGCTCAGCCCCATGTGGAGCAAGGCTGGGCTGTGCCACATGTGGGGCCAAGTGCCTAGCTGGGGACCCCCCTGTGCTCCTCCTGTCTGGATGTTGGGGGCTTTGCTCATGGCTGGATGTATTGAGCTGCTGCTCCACACCAGAAATGACAGTAAATGTGTTTTAAAATTTTGTGACAGCGCATGCACAAATCACCAATTAAGGACTCCCTAAGTGCCCATTAACTTGATAAGTCGTAACAGCTACGAAAGAGACATTATTGTTTATCACGGCAGCGACCCGTGGATTAAGGACTCCCCAAGTACACATTGATGTTGTGCTGTGTGTGGGGCAGTGCCATGGGGATGGAGCCCTGGAGCACAGCAGCACCCCCTCCATCCTCAGATCCACCACTCCGGAGGGTGCTGAGGACGTAAAGTCCCACAGATTTCCTCTTCCCACTTACACCCCTCTGCAAATCTGCAACAACAGGTGCAGGAATTTGATTTATGTTGGAATCACTTGGAACTGATAGAGCAGGAGGCTTCTGGCAGAGGTTTCTTACTCTTTCCATTGCAAATAACATAGTTTTTCTTTTTAAAGCCTTCACTTTGAACTGAAAAGCGCAGTTCTCCCGAGCTAAAATATTCCAGCCAAAAAATGACAGTATTTTGAAGAGTACACAATGCCACAGAGCCTTGTAGGAGCTGTAGTTCCCGCAGCCCAAGGCCTCCATTCCCAGCTGGGTTCCTCCTTCACTATACCTACCCTGCCCAAGGAGGATCCCCCTCCCCACACGGGCTGTGCACACCCTAACCTAACCCTAACCCACCCCACATGCTCCCTTTGTGCCAGGACCCCCAGCTGCGCTCCCAGCCCCATGCAGGTGACAGCAAGCATCCAGCTGGCACTGCCTCTGCCCTAGCGGGTGGGTCGGCAATTTGCTGCTCAAAGCGTAATGATGTCTCTTAATTTCCAGCCACACTCATTAAAAGCCAGGCCAGCTTATTATACACAATATACAATTTGTGGAGGGAGCGCCAATTCCCAGGCCTATAAACATCCCATTTCCAATTCCAGATGCACTGACAGAGTTGTACGGTTCAATTTCTACTTAAAACCTCATACGCTGTCTGGTCCCATGAAGGGCTTTCAGCTTTATTCTGCTCATCCCAATTATTGTCTGAGGACCTTAAGTCGGGCAGGATTCAGCCTGAATTCCCTAAATCTCTCCATTAAACAGATCTCTTCTTGTTAGTGCCTATTTATTCGAGATGCAAATGACAAGCTCACCACCCAATTGAAATCATTTTCATCCAGAGCCAAATAACACACTTTAGTCTTCTTGGCATGAAGCAGCGAGCTATTAAAAATGGGAAGGAAATACAGCCAGGCCACTTCATTCCTAGCTTCAGGCCTTCTTCATCAATATTTTACTTATGGAGGCACAGCTCCATTTTAATGGGGAAGCTGTAAGCAGCCAGACGGTGCTCTGCATGCGCCAGCCCAGCAGCACCTGTGAGGTTGGGCCAGATGCAGTGGTGCAGGGCACGGCCCCAGCAGCTCCAGTATCTAAAAAGGCTGTAAAAAGGAAGGGGACAGATCCTTTAGCAGCGCCTGTGTGATAGGAAAAGAGGAAAAGGTTTCAAACTTAAAGAAGGGAAATTTAGATTGGACATCAGAAAGAAGTTTTTTTATGATGAAGGAAGTGAGGCAAGGCACAGGGTGCCCAGAGAGGTGGTGCTGCCCCATCCCTGCACACAGCCACGCTCAGGGGATGGGGCTGTGAGCACTGCTGGAGCTGTGGGTGTCCCTGTGCACTGCAGGCAGTGGGAACAGATGACAGCTGCTCCCCTGCACGGGTCACTCCCATGTTCAGTAGCGTCTGAAGGAGCACATATTTGGGCTGATAGGCAAAAACCAGCTGAGAGAAGGTGTGAGCCTAGCACTGAGCACATACAGAAGGCAGGAGCCAGCCCCAGGCACTGCTACGTCCCTCTGCAGCCCACATTGTTCCCACCGTGCCCACACAACATCAAGGCACTGGGAGCAGGAGAGGGAAGAGCAGCGGTGAGATAGCAGGCTCCATTACAATGGAAGGGGAGCGTGTTATTCGATCCAAGAGCTGCAGGAGCAGAGATGAATAATGAGTCTACAGCACTTCCACTTGTTTTCCTCAATAGTCAGACTTGGCTTCTTTCCCTTAGATCCAATACTAACAAAACTGTATTTGAAATTCACCCAAGTGTACAGTAACCATGCCAATGTGTTAGCAACTTACTTCTGGCACACTGCTGGTAACATATAATTACACCTGACACCATGCTATTTAGTGTATTTCATTCAAATTAAACAGTGTGCTTTGGAGTATTTAAAGGCAATGTCTGTGTTATGCTGTGGAGCAGAGCACAGTGGGTGCTTGGTACCAAGCACGGGGGTCTGAGTGCAGTTGGGTTAGGGGTCAAGTTAGGGTTAGGGCACATCCCTCTGCTCTGAGCAATGAGAGCATCTCAAGTTCTGCCCCAGAGCAGCTCTGCTGCCCTATGTGCTGGGAATTGCAGAACTCAGGAGGGTGACAGAGGGCTGCGGGCTCTGGGACAAGGGGAGAAGGCTGTGCAGTGCTCAGGAGCATCTCTGAGCTGCGGCTGCTGGACATGAGGCTCCTCAGTACCATAAAGTTAACAAGGATCTGCAGGGCAATTTTCAGGTAATGGGAGCTTTTAAAGGTTTATTTTATTGAAACATTTTAGCATTAAATCTCCCGTTACACCAGCAATTTCTGTTTTAGTCCTTTATGCTGTGCTTATCGCTGAATTTCAGTTTGAGCAGAGCAGGGCTTGGTGCTGGGCAGAAAGGCACAGTTCCCACAGCTAATGCTGTATTTGCCCCCAAGTCTCTGCCCAATCCCTGCCATGCACGGTGGGCTCTCCACGCACAGACACAGGGCTGAAATTGGGGTGTCCCTGCACAGTGCCCAGCTCCCATGGCCATTCGTACCCAGCTCTGTAGCTCCAGTGGGCTCCCACTCCTTTCCCTTGCTCTGCGTGCTCGATGCATCTTTCGTTTCTGGCAGGTATATTGAATTGCTCTCCTGAACGCATATGAGGTGTATGAAATGTTATAGAACAATAAATACATTTAAAAGATGGGGCTGCAGCATGTCAGCCAAGTAATTCCCCTCAGTAAAGGGAGCGGGGAAGGGAGCAGTGAAGTTGCTGCGATCCTATTTCAGACTTCATACAGCATCTGCAATAACATCAGTGCAATCCAAAAGGAAACAATACATAGTTTATGAGCACCTTAAGTGCCCGCCGTACCTGCGTTTACTCCATTATGCTGTGTCACATTGCATTTGAACTGCAGGCTCCACATCTCTGTCTGCGAGCACGAGGCAAGGGTGAGGGATCCCACAGGATGGGCAGGGCATGGCCACAGCTAGCTGCTCCGTGCATTAAGCAGAGCACAGCAAGCAGGTGTGCATGTTCTGCAGGGAGCGGGCTGCCCAACCTCTGGTGCAACCCATGGTACAGCCAGGAGTGATTTATGGTATAAGGCAGCGGTCTGCATGTGATGGATAATAGCAGTTCATTACAAGTCTGAAGTAAAAATTAATTGCAGCACGTTGGAAAAGGTCACAACTCTCTCTCTAAACTTTATAGGATGAGCCAAAATACTACAGAACAAAAAGGGGATGAAAGTGAGCATGGTGAAAAGAATAGATGGATAGATAGAGACAGAGAGAGATGGATGGAGAGATGATGGAAAGGTGGATAGAGATGGATGGATAGATAGATTGATAATAGATGGTTGTATATATAGATGGATAAATAGATGGATAGATAGGTAGGTAGGTAGATGGATAAATTAATAGATAGGTGGATAGATAGATGGGTAGATAGATAAATTGATAAATAGGTGGATAGATAGACAGACGGATAGATGGATAGGTAAAAAGAGAGGGAGATGGACAGACAGATGCATAAGTCGACAGATGGATGGATAGATAGATTGATAGATGGACAAATAGATAATGGATGTATATATAGATGGATAAATAGACGGATAAATAGGTAGATAGATGGATAAATAGATAGATAGATATATGAATGGATAGGTAGAGAGAGAGATGGACAGAGGGATAGATAGATTGACAGAGGGATGGATGATCAATTAATTGCATGGCAGGATGGGGAGCTGCTCTTTGGGGCAGGGGACAGCACAGCAGCCCCCACCCCATGGCAAGGCCCTTTTGGCTCCCAATAAAAAGCATGCAGGAAAAAAATGCCAGTTATTCCCAATATTTACCAAGAATACAATATTCAATTGGAAATCCAGGAACATACATCCAAATCCAGCCCCAAGCCCAGCCTCCTCCTGCAGCACTGTGCTCACCCCCATGCAGCGCTCTGCACGCTCAGAGCAGTGGGGAGAGGAAATGCTGCGTGATTTGGGAGCAGTCAGTGGCAAATGTCAGAACTGCCTTGTGAACAACTAACGAAAGGATAACGTTTGCTGAATAAATTATCTTCTCTGATTATTTTTTTTCTTCTTTTCTCAGCTTCAGTGCGTTATGGTGGTGCAAGACAATAAAGCTTTTATTTATGTCTGTCTGTAAGCTGGTGGCTGACAGTGGGGAGAGATGAATGATATCCTGAACGCTGCATTGCATACTCTCCCCATGAACTCTGCTGATATTAGTTTGTCCAAACTGTAAGGCCCTGAAAATAAGAGCTGATAAATGGAAACTAAAGCAGACACTTGACCCTCCTGACTCGTGAGCTCCTTCAGAACAGCCCGGCCTTCCCAACACCTGCTCTGTCTGCTGAATGTTGATCACTGACGAGCTCTGCTGCTTGTGGGGCTCGACTGCACTCCCAGCACACCCAGTGACTGCAGGGAGAGGCAGCACTGACCCCCTGTTCCTGAGCATAGGATGCAGGGATGCAAGGACACAGAAATGCAGGAGAGGAGGGATGCAAAAGCACGCTGCACCCCCAGAACCATGCAGTTGCATCTCAGATCCAATCTGCCCTGAACAGTGCCAGCTGCATGCAGGAAGGGACACAGGACTGAGGGCACAGCTGAGGAGCAGATCATGCTTACTAAATTTCAACAGCGGGCAGAGGAGAATAAGAAAAACAGACATCTAATTATCAAACCCGCACGGCATGTTTCAGTACAGACTTTGGGGTGATTCCATCTTTCCTTTGCTTCAGTGATTTCAGAAGAATACAGACCGTCCAATTATCCAATCATTTTTACACTGTCTGAGAAGCGGCTAAGAAAGGGGAAAAGTCAGCATATTCCAGGGCTAAAATGCCTTCATTTTCTCTAATATCTGTCTGTTTAATTACTGGAACAATTGTTTGAACATTTTAATATATTAATTTAGCAGGAGGATAACTGCATGATTACAAATTCACTGTGGCCACAACAAACAGAAAAGCTGGAGCTTTTGCTAAAACAAAAACCAGAAATTGTAGGAAGGGAAAATAAAGCCAGGTGATGCACACTGGGTTTCCCTCATCATCACACTCAAAATGGTTCACTTCCTGCTCAAGATGCACGTCCTGTGCAGACCAGAGATGTGTTGGGGCTGCACGTGGAGGAGGCAAAACCCCAAACTGCAATGCGGAGTGAAGGGGCTCTGCCCTACAGGGAAAAGGAGAGATGCAACAAAGCAAAGAGATTCGGGTCTCCCTTGCATGAATTTCTCAGAATTCCTATCCCCATGCTCCTGGGAAAGGGTTAGCTTTGTGTTTTTCATTTTTTTTCCCCACAAAAGTCCTGAAAACATTGAAACATCAACACTTTGGTGTCAGAGCACTTCTGTTTTGACATTCAGCAAAACCTTTCAGACTTTGTTTGAAACAGTCTGTCCCGGTCTTTAGTTCACTGACAGCACAAGTATGTCAGCAGAAGTCAGTCCTGGGAGATATATGGGAATGGCAGAACGCAGACATCCCCATGAGCTTTGGCCCCTCCACCCCATATCCCAGCCCCAGCCCAGGGCAGTGGGGCTGAGCACATCCCCTCATGTCAGGGATTCCCCCTCCCTCCCCCCCAGCACGCTGCAGCCAGCACTGAGAGGGAAAATTGCTCTTTAACAGCTATTCATAGAAATGTCACCGAGTGTAAACACCGGGTAACCTCTGCTTCTCTCCTTGCTCCTCGGGGAGCCAGCAACAAATTCAATAACGCAGCCAGTGGTTTCTAAACGATATCTCCTCCTCCTTTAAGTAAATTAGGAGCAAACCCAACAGGCCCTCGGCCCCACACCCCATCCCTCCTGCTGATGGCATCCTCAGCCACAGAGAGTCCCAGGCTCTGTGCCTTTGTCCATATCTCCCAGAGTATCTCCTCCCAGACAACAATTCTATAATCCATCCATGACAGGGCGATCCGTCACACTCTAAATTAAGCATCTCAAATAAGGATTTATTAGAATTAATCAGAAAATTAATGTATGGCTATTAAATGGAGTTTATTAAAATACATTTAAGTGGGTTAGCTATTGAATGGGATAGATATTGGCTGTGGGGCTGGCGGGAGGCATTCCGGTCACGCTCTTCCATTGGGATACAGACAGACAGACCGAGCCCTACAGGAGGCACAGTGGGTGCCAACCACAAGGACATAGCACTGCCACCACCAATTACCACGTCCACTTTGAGGGAATGGCCTCAAGTTGCACCAGGGAAGGTTCAAATTGGATATGGGGAAGAATTTCTTCTCCAAAAGAGCAGTCAGACACTGGCACAGGTTGCCCAGGGAGTGGTGGGGTCACCACGCTCCCAGCTCCATGCCCAAGGTCTCTGCAGCCACCCCCAGCCCATCACGTCAACTCTGGGTTCCTCCAGCCCACCGCCATGCATCCTCTTGCTCCCTCCTTCCCCCCTCTCCTCCTCTTCTCTCTCATTATCTCTAGCACCGCTGCAGCTCGCGGGATCATCCCATTTATACTCTGCGTAAGTACAGCACTTTACATTTTCAAAGCAGACCTTAACTAATTAATCAGATGTTAATGATTCCTCAAAGGTGCAACGGACCAGGCAGCTATCAATCCTCTCCTCTCCCCCTGCATCTCCCCCGCCTCCACAATTAGATTTCTGCAGATTTTCCTCCTCCTTCACTCTGTTTTCCCTGTGGCCTCTGTTCGGAGAAGGAGGGCTCACTGAGTACCCATCAGCTCTGCATTTGTTGCAGATCTGTTCTTAGAAAAATTGTGCCTTCTGAAGGCATCCCATAGCACCCACCCTCACCTCAATCTACCCAACGGTGGGGAATGGTGTTTCCCCATGTGTCCATGCAGGGGTGGGGGCTCACAGTGCCATGGGATGGACAGGAGCAGTGCCAGTGCCCCCCTTGGACTGCACTCATTGGGGCAGCTGTGCTCAGGGCGATGTGGGATGAATCCAACCTGTGGGGCTTTGTGCTTCCATTGCTGCATGAAGAACGGGGAGGAGAGAGACGGGGAAAAGGGCAAAGCAAAAACGCGGCTCTTTATGGTATGCAAAAATATTCCGAGGCGATGCAAATGAAGCAATTTCACCTCTCAGGCATTCCTCTGTGCACCATTATACGAGTTCCCAGCCTGAAATCACAGCTTCTGATCACACGTGGAGGCCAAGGAGCAGGGCTGGGCTTGGGGGCACAGAGCTGAGCAGGCAGGGGCACTGCTGGAACCGGTGCGTGCTTTACCAAGCCTTCATAGAGTGGCACAACCCCTCCTGTGGCTCTGCCCCCGTGTCAGGACAGGGGAAATGCTGGGTATCCTATCACCAGGGATGGCTGGGGAGCTATCAGTCGCTGCAAGGGGTTCTGAAGGAGCACACAAAATACACCATTATAATTGCAATAGCAGCAGCTCCGTGAGCAGAGCACAAGCGACGAATTCACAGCAGCAGTGGTGACACAACTGGGCAGGGCTTATCAGAGGGACTGTACCCAATTAGCCACGGGCGTCCAACCCTTTGGCTTGCCTGGGCTGCACTGAGTGAAGAGGAATTGCCTAAGGTTGCATCTACGAAGGTTGCTCCAAAAGTAATGCCTCCTAATTACTTCCATGGAAATGCCAACGGTTACAAAGAGCACAATAACACCATTTAATAGAGTAAATTCTCAGCTACAAAACATTATTTTTTCAACACAGTTACCCCCATTAGCTGTGCATTGTTACCAGCAATGAACTAAAGCCTGCATGCCATGCTTGTAAAAATCTGCACCAGTGGACATGACCACTCTTGGTATCATCAGTGCTGAAAAGCACCACCCAAAGGCTCCCTGTGCCAGCAGCCACTGTTGGGTCTCCAACAACAAAGAGGCTGACAAAACCATAAAACCAGTCAGATACACAACCTTCCTTTAGTGATAGTAATGCATTGGGCTACGTGCTTTTCATATTCAATGTCCCATTTGTGGCTGATGCCATTCCTACATTTCACTGTCATCTCTCCTCTACTTTCCTGCAGTTTCTTTCTGCACTTGAATCCTGCTTTCTGAGGTGGTTTGTCCGTGAGCGTTACCATCATTTGTTTAAGGAACTGATTTCTTTTCTTAAAGCATTTCTCTCTGTTTGGTTTCCAAGGATACCACACCTGTTAGTTCTCCAAATTTACTCTTTCTTAGAAGGACGCCGTTCTCATTTTGCTTCTCTTCCTTCTTCCCCTTATAGAAATTATGACCCTTACTGCTCCATGGCCATTCCCTCTTGGCCGTTGCAGTCCAACCTGCTCCTCCTAGGGGGCAGGACTGCCTCCAGAGGAGCTCCCTCCCCATTTTGTGTTTGTACCCTCTTTATTAACAAACCATCTGGTGCAGAGGAATTCAACAGCATGATGAGGAATAATCCAAAGAGTGAGGAAAATGGGAGGGGTAAAAGAGAGAGAGGAAACTGCTCCTGGCTAGTTAGATCCTTTGAATCCTTTGTGTCACTGACTAACGATATCAGCCTAATTAATAAGCTATGGAAGTATAAACAATTATGTCAAAGGGAATTTAATTATTGGCAATATAATATGATTGCGATTAATACAATTAAGTTCTCTAATTCCATTAGCAAAACCCAAACCTAGCTCCTGGTCACTAATTGGACTGCAATTCTGGCTAAACTAGCTGGATAAGCCCACCAGATTTCATGCACAAGCACATGCAGGGATGTGGGGCAGCGTGTAGCACGGCTTGAGGGTACAGCCATGCTCCCCCTGCAGCTCTCTGCCTCCCCATCCATGCCTGCTGCACGGCTGTGCAAACAGAGGCAGTTTTTTGGATGTGCATTACCAACCCGCCAGAGTGTGACAGCTCTTTGTGAGCTGTAACACCACACCGTACAAAAGCCGTATTTAGGATCTATTTTAACATTCATATTTTCTACCACATAGAACATAACGGCTCCTTGGGAGGCAATTTGACGATTATCAGATAGGCAGTTTTTAGAGTTATTTTTCTTCGTAAGGCACATATTTATTTAGAGACTGCTTTACAACGCGTGCATGCCACGTACTTTCCCAATGCTTGGCTGCACAGCAGTCCCAGGGCACAACCCTGCTGCTCCAGCCCCTCTGTGTCCCAGCACCACTGCAGACACAGCTGCCCTATGCACGGCTTTGATTAACACTTGCCGCAGTACTTGTGAATAACGATCGGGGGCTGCTCCTCTAATCACCACTTTCCTTCCCTTCTGGCCCAAGGAAGCACTTGAAGCCATGCTGCATTTTTTTCCCCCACCTTCACACTGGAGTTTATTAAATTCTCGTTCCGATCTGAGCATATTAGGTTCCTAATCCCATTACAGCCAATTAGCTTGCCCTCCACGCGCTGGCTGTGCGGGTGGGCTGGTGGGGAGCAGGGCAGAGCATTCCTGGTAGGAGTGCCACAGCTCCACGTGGATCAGCCTTCCTGCAAGGGCAGGATAAAAATGGGAAGAAGGAGCCTGTGCTGCTGTCTGCAAACCAAGCTTGTCCCTGTAATGGGGAGCTAGGGAGGGAGCAGGCAGGACTCAGGGACCAGGCTGAAAAGAAAGGCAGAAAACCACTTTGGGGCCAAAATTTCCCTTTGTTTATCACAAGAGACAGATTGATGAGTTAAGAAACATCTACAACTGGCCTCTGAAAAAAAAAATACATATATATACACAGGTAGACGGGAATTATTCATTGAAATTAACTATAAATTAAAATCAGCCTAATTTACGTCCATTAAAATGGAAAACCATATCATCTCCCATTCAAAGGAATTTGTGTTTGATGCAAATAGAACAAATTCGGAAACTTTAGAAATGTTCTCTGATTGTTCATTTGCATCGTTAACCAATGTAGAATGGGACTGTGATTTAAAAATGGGAGAACAGAAGGAACAATAATTAGTTATGTAAATAATGTGGCATTCTTGTTTATAATTAGTTCAAGAATAAAATAAAATTCACGCATGTCACAGGACTAATTTTCGTATGCAAATTAACAATCAAAATTATAAACGGTAATAATGCAGTTTGGGAGAATGTGGCATTTCTAATTTATTAGCCACGGCAGAAGCCAGAGCTGATTCCAGTTGACGTTGGGAGATTTCAAAGGTACCTGCGGGATGAGAAAAGGATGCAAAGGAAGAGGAAAAATGAGAGGGAAGGGGGAAAAACAATGCGGCATGCACCTGTGTGAAGGAAAGAGAACGCAGTGCTTCCTGGGCTCTGAGGGAATGCAGTGGGGTAGAACAGAACCATTGCTGGGATGGGATTGAGAGTGGGATGGAGTCATTGGTACAATAGGGTCAGTGTTGGGATGAGGCCATAGGTGGGATGGAGGTAGTAGTGGGATGGAGGTAGTAGTGGGATGGAGGTAGTAGTGGGATGGAGGTAGTAGTGGGATGGAGGTAGTAGTGGGATGGAGGTAGTAGTGGGATGGAGGTAGTAGTGGGATGGAGGTAGTAGTGGGATGGAGGTAGTAGTGGGATGGAGTCAGAGGCTCAGCTCCAGTTCTCTGCTGTCTCCCATCTGGTCTTCACTTTAAGAATGCCCAATTGAAACAACAATAATAATAATAATAATAATGAAGGATGTGGTAAAGTTTTACACTTCTGTAAACTCCCCACCATCAGTGGCCACCGATGTGGTCTCTTTTCCCAGGAAAAGACAGCATAGGAGAACACAAAGCTCAAAAAACCTTTCGGCAGCTCCTGATTTTCACAGCAACAAGGTGCATTGAGGCTGAGCTTTTCAGAGCAGGTTTCCCCTGTAACAAACAGAAAGATCAACATGGTGGAATGGGTGATCCAGGAGATGCAATGATAAAGGGAGTAGTGCAATGGAAAGATGTTACAAAGAAAAAGTGCTCACCCATCTCTGAAGATCCAGGCTCACAAGGAAAACTCCACAAAGAAGGAATCTCTCACCAGAGATCCTTCCCCCACTGAGGGTTAGCCCTCAGATGAGGTCTAAGAGAGATGCAGCCATGCTCCACCCCTTCTGGTCACACACATGAATTGCCTTCACCTGTGCTCCCAGGGCTGACCGGGACTTTTCCCCAAGTGCTCAATCAGTGCTTCAGGTTGAGACTCAACAGTTCCCATACATCCCCCAACATCCCATTGGAAACATCAATCTCTCAAGAAAAAAAGCCCATTTCCACCCAGTTCTGCCACTCTGCACTGCACAACCTTCCATCCCTCAGGACCAGCACCACCAGAGTTCTGCAGCAACATCTTGAACCCTTATTGACCCCCAGCCATGGCCAGTGCTCACTCTACTCAGTCCTGCAAGCCAAAGAATGCTTCAGGACAAGCAGAGCTATAGGAGTGTAAGGGATTATTTGGTATTAATTATTAAGTATGGCTTATCTTGCTTCCAAATGTGGAACAGGAATCAGATTCTGCACCAGGGAGGACAGGACATCTCCAGGAACAGAAATTCTTGGGCTTCTCTCTTAAAATATGCTCTCCACCTCAGCTCAGCACTGGAGTTGGAATCTCTCAGTGGAATGGTGGGGCATGTGTTATAACAAAAGTAAGTACAGTCACTTTAATTAAGGCTCCTTAGCTTCATGATAGCAAAGAGCAGCTGCAGCAGCTCTCCAGTCCCACTTGATTAACGAGGTTGGCGCAGGCAGGGGGGCAAAGCACTCAAGGCATGGTCTGCAATGGGGCAAAGCACTGAAATCCCATGTCTGATTCCTGCAAACCAGGCTCTGGGAACAGTGCATCCGCAGCTGTTTACATGTGTCACTTAGGCCCTTGGTTGCCAAACCACTGACTGAACCTTTCTGTCAATCTGACACTTTTAGGGTAATTTAACTTAATAATACCTTTGTCTGCACAAGCATTTGTATCTGAAGGGTTATTACCATAGGAGTTATTTTAGGTTGGTTAATGGTATGTAGTAGACTAAATTGTCAGAGCAGTTACGCAGGCTGCTGCTCAGAGTGTTTACTGTTTGAATCCTTCCGTCGCTTCACAAAACTTCCTGCCCTTACCTGAAAGTGCCATTGCAGATTATCAGCAATTCTCCCCCAGATTCTCATGCATCATTAATTCTTTGTGTAGAAGAAAAAAATCGGACCGTCCGGATCTTAATTGTTATCGGTTCAAGATCTGAAATGGGCACTGGTTCTGTTGGCGCTGTCAGGATTGCAGATTCCCACAGTTGCCTTTAACCCATCGCATCGGAGGAGCTCACAAGGAAAGGGGCAGGGAAATAGCCTTTGGGAAGGGAGAAAGGAGAGTCCTTGTAGAAGAATATCAAGCATTTGGCAAGGCCGGAGGAGCTGTCTCCCTTTCTGCTCCACATCACTGAATTACAGGAAAACCCGTGGCTGTAGGCTGCAGTGGTGCCACAGCCATCGCCAGGTCCATGCTGCAGGGCAGAGGGGAAGCAGCATTTGTGGGGCTGTCCCCGCATCCTCCCTCAAACACTGCGTTCTGTGGCACCCACGTGGCAGAGGGGAAGAGAGCATACTCCAGCTGCACATTGGAAGTGCCATGCACGTCCCCAAGGCACTGTGGCTCTGGGCACAGGGTGGCCTTGGGGCAGTGCAAACTGTCCCTGTGTCCCCAGGCGGCCACCCCATGATGGGTGACCTTGAGGTGGCTTTGATCTTTGGCTCAGCTGCAGCCACAAGATTAAATTCTGCTCCTATCCTGGGAATCTGATGATAAAAAGTCCTTTCTAGACAGAATCTAGATAATGAACAGCTCCCTGGCTTCGCAGGGGGAGAGGGAGTGTGGAGTTATTACTGCATTAAAAAATCTCCAAAGTCAACTAAATTCACCACAGAAGCCGAGAACCAGAATTCTTCTTCATTACAGCAAGGTAGTGCATTAAGCATTATAAATAACACTATGCTAATTGCCAGATGGGCAGGGTGGGAGTGGAGCGCTGGGCAGGGCTGTGCTAAGCCGCAGCCACTCTACACTGCCTGCTGCACCTCTGCCACAGCTGCAGAGCACGGGAAGCCAAGCATAGCCCATGCTCTGGGCTTCTCCAGAATGTCGTGTTCATCATTTGGTGCTTCGTTTTACTTTCATTTTTTTAAATATCACCTGTAGGAAGTCTATAGGGATGTGTCAGCCACCAGCAGTGAGGCACCGCAGCGCAGCAGGGTTGTGCTTGTGGCAGAGAGGGGACGTAGTGGTGCCAGAGGGAGCCTCATGTCCGAGGTTTCCAGATGTTCAGAGGCTTTCAGTGCTCAGTGGAAACGTGGAATTGAATTCAGCAAAATGCCTGGTTCCCTCCATACAGCCACACTGAAGGGCCCTTGGTTTAAAGCCAATAAAGCGTTAGTGATGGGTTAGTGGACGGTGAGGATGGCTGGATGGTTGGACTAGATGATCTTAGTGGCTTTTTCCAGCCTCAATGATTCCATGATCCTATGGTGTGAGGAAGGCACAGAGTGATGGGAACTGGGAGCTCCTCAAGGTCTGCACAGATGGAGTGGCCCAGGATTAAAGCTTGGGACATGGTCACTGGGATGTCGTCGTGAGGGGATTGGTTGCAAAGTGGTGTGGCAGCATGGGAGGGGTTGGTGGCAGAGCTGTGCCCATGGTGCATTTAGGTCCAAACACTGTGCCTTAATTACGCAGAACAAAAGGAAAGGACGAGCCAAGCCACTGAGCAGCTGCAGTAAACAACGCTTTGACAAGCCCCCGGTATTAGTCACAGGCTCACGGAGAAGTGGAACATATATCTGGGAGGGCATCCAGCTCCCCACTAATTAGAAAAGCCTCTGACTGCTGAGACAGTGCTAATTCACAGAAGTGCAGTCCCCCCAGACTTTGCTTAGGGCAACGAAGGATTTACACCTTGTAAAAAGTTATTCTTTACACAAAGGCTGTGCCTAATAGGAATATTTCGGGGGAGTTTGTTGAACAAGAAAGGAACTGAGCACTGGATGGAAACTCCTTTGCCTTCCTCCTCCTGCCTGCGTGGAGCTAAAGCCACAGCACTGCTCCTGCAGCCCCAGCTCACACCAACTTCTATTTGTCCCCTTGGCATGTCACAGCCCACACCCTCTGTCACCGCAGTGCCGCCAGCATGTGCAAGCTCTGAGCTTCAGCATCCAGGTCAGTATTTTGGGCTCCTCTCTTTGGTTGAAGGGAGCTGAGCAAAGCCACACCTTGCAGTGCTCGCCTGCTCTCCCCATGGATTATTTTCTAGACGATGGGAACAGGGCAGGGAGACGCCGAGCGGTCTCACTGCCTTCCCTCGCCTTGACGGGAAGCAGAAGGGCCATTTAGGGATGGCAGAAACCTTCAGCACAAAGACTCTTTCTGACCTTCAGAAACATCAGCGCCAAATTGCCGGCAAACAATGCAGCGAGCGAGCAGCGCTGCGCCGGTCCGAACCGGGGGGTTCACCCATCACCGCACGCCGACGGCTCTGACAGCACCGAACAACAGCAGAAATAGCAATTTCTCACCGAGCATCGCGCCTGACATCTCCCCGACCTGTGAGCAGCAGGGACCCTGCACACAGGTAGAGCCTGTTTGTTTGCCGCTGCCGCAGTTGACACTGCTGATTAGAGGAGACAGGCAGACGGGCGGACGCGGCGCGAGGGGTCAGCGATGGGCTGCTCCGCCTGACCCCCGCCGAGCGCCGCTGCTCCGCATCTGCGGCTAAATAAACCGAGTAAATCATCCTGGCAGACAGATAATTAAATAATTATCAGCCACTTAATAACAAGGAGTGGGTGTTCGGCATTAGCATATTAGACAGTGTCTTTAAGGGCTAATTGTTGCATTACATCAGAGTTACTCATTCATTATTCTTGTCATTTCGGGTGATAATTTGCACTTTAGGAGACAGAGACAATTTTAGCAGGCAATTAGAGACATGTCAGGCTTGGCCTAGTGAGTTACTGTCACAATTATTGCATTTTTTCCGGTGTCCTCATTTAGAGGCGTGGATGTGAGGGCAGACTGTTTGGCACAACACTGTTGGGCACAGCACTGCAGCGGAGCCCATGGCTGGGATGGGCACCAGCACTTGGGGCCGTCCCATAAAAGCTATGACAGGAAGGCACTCTGAGGAACTCGGTGCCCGGTGCCCAGTTTCCACTTGCCAGCAAATCTCTACGGAACAATCCCAGCCCAAATCCCAGCTCCGAAGCAGCTGGTGAGGGGTTGATGCGCCGCAGCGGTTCTCAGATTGCCAAATCCCAGAGCAGTGAGGATGGGCCAGGCTGCCTTGGCACACTGCTCCCTGCAGACCTTCCCCCACTCGGGCCAACCCGCGCTGCACGTTGGCAGGTGTAACTCATACAGCTCTGATGAAGCCAAACAGAATGAAGCTCCCATGACTTTGCCGAGCAACCGAGTCCCAGAGTTATGGCCAGGTTTAAATATTTCTTAAACTACAGATGAAGGGAGAAGCGAGATATGCAGCAGATGCACCTTGGGATACATGCATTATAAGGGTATATACAGTCAAATAGAGTTAATTAAGCTAAAACCACACTAAATCTGTCAGAGCCATATTAACACTATAGTCAAAATTGTGGAAAATATAGTATTTTCTATAATAAATCCTGTTCCGTTACAGATTTATGTTGGCATCTGCATAGTTACCATAGTTTTACAATAATCATTGATCAATCAAAGTTTTATGACAAAACTATAATTTTACTGTGTTTCTTTCTTACTTAGTTTCCTAGTTTGCTTAATTCCCAGAATGCAATACAGTAAATCTTTTGGTCCGAGATATTAAGTAGATAATAAGAATGCCATGTAAGATTTGCTTATATTTTAAACTGTCTTTACAAATGATTTATAATTAGGACCAAATCTAAGACAAAACATTATTAAAGTCCAAAACCTCCATAAATTACCAGACTTTGCTTACGCCTGTAGTAATTTATTAGGGCTTTACAACAGTATTTTCTCTGGTGATATCCAAAGCTTTATATGTCATAAATGGAAAATATGAGTTTATAAACTATACAGAAAACAAGAATGATCCCCAGTGACCCGAGATGACAAACTCATGCTCTGATGTAACGTCAAAATCATTTTTCAGTAGGAATATAACGGTGCGGATAATGCCATTTCTCCAGACTTAAAATGCATCTTTCTTTCTTCAAAATTAAACTGAGATGTTTCAGCGATTCACCCAGACTTTGCTATTTTATTTTCCTATTATCAAAACATTGCATTCCATTTGATCAGCACTATCGCTTCTCTTTTACACCACTGTCTGTGTTTCGCAGCATTGTGATGTTCCTAAGTAGGATGAGTCACTGTTATCAATGCAAAGTGTTCCAACATTCCGGAGCCGAAATTGCAAATTTGTGCCGAGAGTTTTGAAATTTAATATTGTGTGCCAGGAGAATTTTGATTATTTTTTTTTTTAGCAATACAGTTTCAGTAGAGAAAAGATTTTATGCTGACAGAATCCTGTTATTAGTCACCACCAACGCTTCATGGTTCTGCCTTCCTCTTTGCTCCGCTGTTTGCCATTTGCCCCACCATGTGCCGCCAGCTCCAGTACAGCTCCAGCACTGGTTCCAGCGACAGCAGCAGCACCTCAGTGTTGCAAGGCAAAGCAATTAATTATTCGTCACCACTAATTCCCAGTGCCCCTAGGGGTCAGGGACGTCTCACTGCCCTTAAGAGACAGAAGCTGAAAGGAGACCTCTGGGGAGAAATCATAGCTGGAGTGAATGCACCTTGCTTGCAGACACTGCAAAACGACAGCCAAACCCAGTACAACCATGGCCAAAGCATCATGCATCACAGCTCCAGCTCCCTGCCCTTGAGTGCCTTGTTCCTGTCCCACCAAGCCCCATCCTGGGTCATGTGGGATACCTTCTGACAGCTCCAGCCCCACACTTCAGCCCCACACCCCTATCCTGGTGGGGCAGCACAGCTCCCCATCCTCCCAAAGGGAGGGGAGTGGAGAAGAGCCTGCGCTGAAATACAGACGTATGCAGATTATGTCATTAAATTTTTATGTGAATTCAAAAAATCCAGTGTTGACTTCATGACGCAAATAGGTATGAAAATTCTGGTGAGCACGCTCATTGTTACAGAAATCAAATGGCTGAACAGCCGCTAATGAGGCAGACAAGAAGCTTCACTCAGCCTCTGAGGATTTGAAGGCAAGAAGAGAGGAAGGCGCGCATTACATTATTCATGCTGCTTGTTTGAGTTTCAAATCACAGGAAGTCACAGCAAAGGGGGATCAGGGAGGTGGCCAGGGAGGGGCTGTGGGAGTTCTGCCACCCCCCTGCACACACAGAGCTGGGGCAGCACAGGGGGCTGCGGGGACATGGGGATGCCATGGGAACCCATGTGTGGTCACTGCCCAGGAACGTGCCCCAACCTCTGCGCTGTGCATCCTGGGCAGCATCTCGAGGAGATGGTGCATTGCATTGCTGGGTGTTGAAAACACCCTGCATTGTGCTGGAGCATGTACTGAATTCTCTTACAGGTTAACACACACACAAAAAAAAAGGAAGAGAAGGGATAATCACCGATCAGAGAAGCAGGCGTGTGAGCAAGTGCTCCATAAAGCAGCAGCGAGTCACACGGTGTAACTGTTGACCAAGCACACACAACTAATAAACAGATTCCCTGAGTACTTCTGCATTTTGTAATTATTACTTACCCATAAAAATCCCTTCTCCCTCCTGCCAGCATTATCTTAGTAAACTTTATGAGTGCTCATGAGGTTAACGCAGAACCATAAATCTGCAATGGGTCGAACAAGTGAGAGGAGAGGAAGTGTTCGTAAATCTGTTGGAATTGCTCCAGTTTGTTTATTTAATAAAATACTGTTTCATAAAAAGGCTCACAGAGCGCGGCTGGGCGCGAGCTGCTGCTCAGTGTGCAGGAGGAGGAGAGGGGCTGTGTGCTGGTATCCATCCTGCATCCATCTGTCTGCCTGCCTGTCTGCCTGTCTATCAGTCTGCCTGCCCATCTGCTCCCAGGGTGCTGGCAGTGTTGGGATTTGGGATCCTTGGGATTGCCTCCGCTGCACGGCCAGCGCAGAGTTAAACCCACACCCAGCTCTCCACAGCCTGCATGTATTTCCTTTGGTTTTACACTGGAATTTGATATCCGCAGCTACAAGGCAACATTTATTTTCTTGCCCTTCAACGATCAAACATGTGGCGTTGAGGTACAAGGAAGCGGAGTTTCCATTAGTAGAGCTGTTTTCTTTTTGCTGTAAAATATCAAATATTTTGACATTTCCATCAGATTTTCCTTTGTATCAAAGCTTTAATGGCAGAATAATCTCCAGGCTTTCAAACTTCACGCATTTTCGTGTTTCTGAGCCCTCCCTGCTGCAGAACAGGACATCCCTGCAGGCACGTGCCGTTCTGCAGCACCGTGGGGAGGCACGGAACCCCGCGCCCTCCTTCTGGTGGCACGCAAATGTCTTCTGAGAGAGGGATTGCCTCCAAGTTACAGTTCATCTCACTGCGATAGTGATCCGCTTAACGCCTGGTGTTCAAGTAATTACGGTGATATTACCTTTAAAATAATAATAACCTGCCAGGTCCTGCCTCCAGCCTCAGTGCTCCTGGCAGGGTCCCTGCAGAGCACACGTCTTCCTCCCTTTCCTCTCTCCTCTCCCTCCACCTCCCTGCACGCCCTCTCAACTCTCTGGATTCTCTCCCCTTTCCCTGCTTATGAATGTGTCCCGTTTCTCCTTTTCCACTTGTTTTCTCCAGACATCAATTTTGCATGCCGAGGAAAATTAATTAATGATTCATAGAAATACTGTGGCTATAATACATAATTAGAGGACTCTTCATAACCTGTTGCTGAAGCGGTTATCAGTAATTCCACAATAACAAAGCAGTGTTTTTCAGCACGTTTCAGAAGCCCTTACACAACCAAGTAAACCAATTCTTTGTTTCTCTCTACATCTTGGGAACACACTTCAGAGGATGGGATGCCTTGGACAAGATGCTGACATGTTCGGAAGATTTCTGAGTGCGATGTCCCAATAATTATAGAGACATTAAACAAAGGTGGCTCTCAGCAGGGAGGAATTATGGGGAAGAAGGATCCTGACAAGAAAATGACAGCGTAGAGTGGCCCAAAGAGAGTTATTTGAGACTAACAACTTGGTTATTGGAGGCTTTGTTGGTGCATGCACAGAAACACATCTGGAGGCTGCCATAGAGCAGGGGCAGCTGCCAAAATCACTCCACATTTCCTGCCCTGGGCCCGGCCCCTGGCCCAGCAGCTGCCCCCAGGGAACCCCACTTTTTCCTTTCCCTTGTTTCCTATTAGCACAGCAGGGTGTTAGAACTATTCTTCCTATTAGGGGCAGACATACCCACAGCCTTAATGACAGATTAAATACCAAATACCTTAACATTTGAAAAATGACATTTATTATACCAAGTTGTAAATAGAGAAAAAAAAAATGACAATGGAACACAGTGTAGATCTTACATAAACTGCACCGGTTCTGTGTAATGACTATGATAATGTCAGTGCTAACAAGCAGATAATTGGCATCACTGAGATAATTTTTGGCACCTTATGCAGAGGGGAAACTGTTCTGCATAATTATTTTACCTAGGAATATTCTTCATTTAACGGGTCTATTTGCATAACAGTTGGAACTTTTTAAGCTATAAAGGTTGCTTAATACGTTGATTTGTTTCATCCATGAACCAATTGTTTATTCATGAGAACCAGCACCTGAGGACTTCAGTAATTAAGCAGCAGTGACCCAGTTGGAGCCAACAGCCCTTTATTGGATTTAGGGGTCCAGGCAGAGGCAGGATTAGCAGACCACTCACAAACATTGGGCGGGCTTTTATAGCTGGTATAAAGCTGAGTCATTCCCTGCAGTAAAAGTTTACTCCCTTAACTTTCACAGAGTTGATAACTTTGTGGTTTCACTGTTGGTGGAATGCACCTGCCTGGTGGCTGCGTGCCCATGTATGGCTGTCCCAATGAACACAGAGCACTCCTCTGCCATGCACGCAGCCTGTATTGCATTGCTGCAGCGCTGTCTAATGCATGCACAGCTAACGCAGCCTCTGGTTCTCATGCAGATCACTGCCTAGCAATTAAGCAGGAGTAAGCGATAAGAAGGATGAGCAGTGTGATGCATACAAGCCCTGTTTATGTGGTAATGGTAATTGGATGCGAATGCGGTAGGTCAATACCACCAACGTGTTTCAAGGCAGAGATGAGTGTTCTTTTCATCCCAAGTGCAGTCTGACAGATCAGGCTGATGAGCTCTCTCAGTGCCCCAGCAATGTCCCCGCCTCGTGTGCCAGGCTGTCTGGGAACACAGTGACGCTGGACGCTGGCCTTGGAGCCAGGCACAGCACTGGCTGGAGGCCAGGCACGCAGCAGTGCTTTCTCTGCATCTCTGAGCATCCCACGTTTGTCGTCTTTTGCCACCCCTTATTCAAGGGAACCTCATGGCATCCTGGCCAGGCCCTGCACTATGCATTGGAGCCACGTTTGTTCCATTCAAAGTATGTTCCCAAAGGGAGTCATGCGCTTTGGCACAGGTTCCTTAGCAAAACATCAGCATGTTCCTCACCATGAGCAGTGTGATGCATAGCAGCCCTAAAGCTTAAAGTCTGCACTGGAAAAACTTGCATTCCCCACACGTTACACTTTGACACTTACTTGGCTTCCCCCTTTCCAATTCTGGATCCTGCTGCCAGAAAAGCACCAGCCACATTCTGACCAACACTTTGCATCCAGCACTGGACGCTTGAAGAAAAGGAAGAAACCACTGCTCTGACATTTCCCAATGGATGCCCAGAGCTTCCAATGCCATCCTCCCTCCATCCCCATGCCTTATGCAGCCATTACACGGATAGAAAACTCTTGGAATACAATTACAAGCAGGAACCTTGCCAGAAAGCAGCACTTCAATACACAGAACCTTTTAAATTCTGCTCCTGTAAAAACACACCTGGTCTTCCAGATTCTGCATCAACAAGGCCACAAAGAAATGTTAGTAAATCACTGCCATGCTTTGGTTCTGCTAGGCCTCGCGCATCCCTCAAGTTTCAACCTGTGAGTGCTCCTATTGACTACCAAATTAATCATGTGCTTAAGTACTTCACTGAATCAGAGCCCCACAGATGATTTGCCAACAGCTTCTTTGCAAAGCAGTTCCGTGCTCTGCTGGAGCAGAACCAGGCAGAGCTGGGTTTGGGATGTTCCAACCTGAATGTGGTGTCAAACAGGGCATGCAGAGAGGTGGTGGTGCCCCATCCCTGCAGACACCCAAGGTCAGGGGACGGGGCTGTGAGCGCTGCTGGAGCTGTGGGTGTCCCTGTGCACTGCATGTGAGTGGGACCAGATGGCTTTTAGAGGTCCCTTCACGGTGAAGCCACTCTACAACTCTACAAGATCCCTATCCCCAGGTGCTGCTCATTGCCTTGCTGGTGCACACTGCAGAGTGCAGCCGGCCCATAGCACACAGCACAGCTCATCCACCAGCAGGGTGTCCTGGGCTCTGGCCTTATAGCTGTGATATCACAACTCCATTTAATCGCTGTTTACTTTTCTGCTACCTGACCACATAAACCCTGCTTGAGATGAGCAGTTACATAATCAGCATGCTCATACACACACACACAGCGTGTGCCCCAAGCTCACAGTGTGGACACTTCCCAGTTCCTTGCACAATGACACTGATTTCGAAAGTTAACACCTCCAGGGCCAGCTGAAAGATGTGTTAAATAGGAGTGAGCTGAAGTGTTAGCAGCAGCAATGGAAGGAGAGGGAAGTTCTGGCACATTGTGCAACACGTTTCACTCAGCATGCATGCACTGCTTGCAGCTCGCTGTTGCATGGCCTGCGGACCTGCAGACCAATTTCTCTCTAAAAAAGAGAGCTGGTGTTATTGTTTATTGTGCTTATTTGTTACATGTGTTTATTGTGCTTTATTGTTACATGTGTGCATGCACATCCTGCAAAACCAGAGGCTGCAACATCCAGCTCAGATCTTTTTATAGATTGCATTCCATTTCTTCCCAAACAAGGCTGTTGGCTTTCAAGAGGTGAGGTCTGCAACACGTTTGCACATGAGATATTTGACTCCTGACTGTGTTCTGATGAGGTTTCTCTAACCTTCATTCTAGCACATCTACTGGAAGGAACAGCCTGTACCACAGGGATGGACTCAGAGCCAATACATCACATACTCATTTTTTCAAGGCCGTTTCACTGGCCCCTAATGTTCTGCAAAATGTTGCACTCTGCTGTTTTATAAACTTTATGTACAAGCCTGCAGTTTTTCAGCCATCACCTGGAGCTTGCAGAGCATCAAGCCACCCTCACCTCTCCCTTGCCCCTGCTGGCACGCGGGTGCTGGGAGCACGCCAGCATAAAAGTCCAACATTTCCAACAGGAATGCTCCATCTGCCGCAATAAAGAAAAAATCCAAAGCTCCTGCCTTAAATCACAGCCCTCGCCTCGTTAGAGACAGGTGTCCAGCCTTCTTAGGGATTAGCAGGTGATAGCTGGGAGCCACTCTGCTCTTACTCACTGAAGGATCATAATTACTGCATCCCGTTCCGCCCACAAGTTCTGTACCACTTTTTTTCTTTTCTTTTTTTATGACTCCACCAGGCCATCTGTCTCGAGGATGGAGACCACACTCGCTCCTGTTTGATTTTTCTCCTTTTCAATTCCCAAGCCAGCCCTTGTTCGGCGGGTGGATTTATTGCTGCTCCTCGCTGCTCCCTGGCTCCGTGCCACCAAGGGAAGCAGCAGCTCGGTGCTCTGCATACAGTGCCATGCTGCCAGCCCTGGACTCACATCCCGTGTCCCCACACCAAGGTGGCAGAGCCCTCCCAGCTGTGTCCAAAGGAGAAAGGGTTTCTCTCCATTCTCCCCCAGGGGAGCTCCAGTTGGTGAGGATGGCCAAGTTCAACAAAGCATCTATCACAGCATGAAACCCACATCCTCTGTCCCTGTGTCACAGGGACTGGGTGCTGCTGTGGGGCTGATGGAGCCCACCTTGATTCAAGATGCTGAGGACATTATTGATCTAAACAAGTTGTCAGTGAAGGAAAAGTTGTAATTGCTGCTGTAGTTCCATTGTAACACACCAGCCCCGAAGGGAAATTAAAGTTTGCAGCTAATAGGGTTGTATGATCCTTCAACCTTTGATGTATTGAATCTAGAGCAGCCCGTGGAATACTGATTTGATGCACAAAAGATCATTTTTAACAGCTGCTGCACCTCCAGCTTCCTCACACCTAGTTCAGCTCCCAGTCCCAAGACTGGACTTGGTGTGTGGTGGATCTCAGTGTGAAGAACAGTGACTCGTACCACAGCATCCTCAGCACCTGCTGGGCTCAGCTCCAGCTCCAGCCAGGTGGGAAATAGCTCCTGCTGAGACTCCTGTAATTCATGCCATACCTGGAGCTGCCACATTCCATTCAAGGAATTTTGCATCAGGAGCATCAGTTTCCAGAATCCAGCTTTCAGCCAGAACGTCATGTGTCATCTTCCTGCCTGGATGCAATTTCCTTAAAGAACCAATTACTGGGTTTCTAAGCACAATTGCCCGCTCCCTCATTAATCACCTGCAATTATATAAAGACAACTAATGGCCGCTCCCCTCTGTTGGGGCAGCCCGTGGGGCTCTGGCTCTGTGCAGGGGATGCAGAATGCTCCTGGGTGCTGTGTTCTCTCATGTCCCATGGGAGAGAAGGGCTGTGCTCACCCTTCGTCCCCACCTGCCCACGTCCTTGCTTTCGGAGCAGCAGCCCTTGTGCTCTGCTTCACACAGCCACTGTGATTCGGAGTGATGAAGACACTCTCTCTAATTATTTCAGTTAATTAGCGCCTCGCAGCCCTTGCAGGTTTCACAGGAGGAGCCCTTGAGGCCAGCCTGCCTGCCACCCCATCCCACCTCACCAGGGACACCCTGCACCTCAGACACCCCACACTGGAGGGCAGCGCCTGGCACCTAAATCCCTGCTGAGGACAGCAGGCAATTTAGACCTGAGTGCAGCAACTAATTAAATCAATATGAGATAATGAACAGCAATTAGAGGTCCAGCTAGGCACATCTTCTCTTGTAAATACTGTTTCTCTCCCAACGGGAAGCTCTTTTTTAATAATCTGTTTGTGTTTCATTTCCAGGAGCCGTAATTCCCCAAAGAAGCAATTTGGGAAAGTGATTTGTTTGTCTGTATAATTGCCAAAGCACTTAGTTAGACTTGTTTGTTTTTCTATAGCTTCTGCGACTCCCAGAAAGAAACAATGCAGCTCTTCGTTGTGCTTCTTCCCTTCTCTCTGATTTCGGGACGTTGTGGGGCTGGGTGAGCACCTACAGCGAGTACCACCATGCACACAGAGGATGGCATCGCCGTGCCACACTGACATGGCAGCACCACGTCACACAAGAGCAGCACGCCCTGTGTCACCATCACTACCTCAGGAGCCTTTCACCTCCCACCCAGGCCGGTGGGGCCACCAAGAATCACCCCTTGGTTACAGCCCACATCCCTGCCTGAGGACTCCGCACACCGCACACTTTGGGTGCTGCCTCTGTGGGATTTGGGCCCTGTGAGCACTCGCTGCCGTTGGGTCCTGCTCAATTGCAATAACCTTTCCAATTAAACCGAGCACTCTGTTTATTAGCAGCTAAATGATTCCCTGCGCCTCTGAGCTACGGCAGGACACAGGGTGCTCCGTGTGCAAGCACATAATTGGATATCTATGGCTTGTTTAGTTTGCAGCCAATTAGATAGCAAACAGGTTAGACTTTGCATCCATGTTAAATACGACTTGAAATGCTTCCTGCAGGGTGAAGCATTCAGCACCATGGGCTCAGTGCTGTGGGATGGGAGGTTCTGGGGGGTTGCTCCAACCCAGCCCCACGTGCCATGCGGGGCTGTGCTTGCTGCTCTGTGGTGCTCTGCATGGGCTCCTCCAGGGCAAAGCCTCATCCCATCTATCTGTTTAAGATCTCAAATCCCGGAGCTGCGCAGTGTTTCCCTTGCAGCTCTGAAAGGAGACAGGCATATTTTGACAAAGCGAGACTATCTGAAATCATCTCTCTTACACTGAGCGGTTGGTGCATAGAACTTAATTATAAATTAATTAATAGCAGCAAATTTACAACCCGAACGAGAGGGAGAAAATGGTAGGAAAGATGATTTCAGAAGGAAGGTAGCCAGCCTGGAACAAACACAGCCAAAATACAAACGGCTCTGGGAGCAAAGCCTGGAGCCATGGGCTCGAGGCTGGTGGGGCAGCACGGGGTGATTATGGGCACCAGTGCTGGATGGGCAGCAAGAAGAGGCAAAACATGTATTTGTTTGAATTATGGCATTTTACAGCACTTCCTCTAAGAGAAGATTGCGTCTGACACCATGGGCTGAAGGGAGACAAGAGGATGGGCACCCAGCTCAGCTATCTAACTGCCATCCCATCAGACTGGCACTGCAGAGAGCCAAATGAATAACAGGAGTGCAGGACCGTAGTTATACTGCTAGTTTGTCTGGTGCCACCACGTCAGCTTTCAGTATCGGTGAGCACATTTATCAGCAAAAATGATTTGAGATGAAAATTAGAGTAAGGAGTACAGGCCCTTTAAATTATAAGGTAATATGTAAAGCATATGGTGCTGCTGGGGGGCTGCCTCCGTGCAGCCTCAGCCAACAGGACTGAGTCCATTCCAGGTGTGCCACCCATGTGCTCTAAAAGCAGTCACTTTCTTGTCAAAATTTTCACAGCAGCTGCGTGGCAAAGACTTTTGCTTACAAAACAGTGCTGGGATTTCTCCAGGGAGGCAATGGATTCGGAATTTGTAAAGCTGCTTTCAGCAGCAGTCAAGACTGAAAGAGGAGTTGAGATAAACATTTGCATTTTTATTTCGCTGCTACAGTTCTCTGATGGAGCTTTGCAAGCAAAAGGATGGCCCCTTTTGTGTATGCTGCCGGGGTGAATGCCAATCACTTACAAAAAGCCTGCTGTAGAGCCATCTCCAGACAAGGAGGGTGTAATTCCCGGTGGGCTGAGCCGATGCAGCAACCCCTGCCTTACAGCATCAGCACATCCCCACAGCTCAGCCACCCCCAGCTCACCTCCCACTGCCTCTCTGGAAAAGTCACACGGGACCTCGGTGTTTTGTTCCTCATTTGGGTGATATTGTCAGAAGCCAAACACGATTCCCACACACTCAGGAGGAAGCCATTTCAGACACAGCCATCCTGCCCTGCCCATGCTGCATCCAGCCCCTTAGTGTGATCAAAGAGGATTCCTAAATTGGGGAATGAGCAGCTGGTGCTCTCGTATCAGCTGCAGCATGAGCAAACCCACCACCAGCAAGGCACCAAGACAGCAGACCACAAGCAAGGCACTAGACACTGCAACACCAG
The DNA here is from genome assembly GCF_023343835.1 of Lagopus muta. Classification (NCBI taxonomy): domain Eukaryota; kingdom Metazoa; phylum Chordata; class Aves; order Galliformes; family Phasianidae; genus Lagopus; species Lagopus muta. The sequence goes on along the minus strand of NC_064449.1, from coordinate 5,471,029 downwards.
GATGCCCAGCAGGGCACCAGGACAGTGCCAGGATGCAATGACATTTGGTTACCAGGACTCAATGACTCCAGGATGCAATGATTCCAGGACACAGCATGCAATGACAATAGGCCATCGGGACACCATGGTGCCTGGACACCAGAATGCCAGGATGCCAGGACATAACAACACCAACAGATCAAGTTGCAATGACGCACCAGGTCACAATGATGCCAGGACACCAGGATGCAATGATGTCAGGATGCAATGACACGAGGACACCAGGACACAGTGACACCTAAACACTTGGATTCAGTGACACTAGGATGCAATGGCACCAGGACACAATGATGCCAGCACATCAGGATGCAATGACACCTAATCACCAGGACGCAATGACACTAGGATAACACCACAGCCTTGCTCTGCTGAGCCATGCCCACAGCCTGCCCAGGATAGAGAGCATTTACAGCAATCAGCACTTGGTCCACCTTCAGACATCTTCTCCAGAGGCACCTCACAACCCCACCAGAACACCCCATGGAGGCTTCCTCATCGGAATCAATTCTTTAACAAAATAATCCAAGATAAAAACGGATCCATTTTGACTTTCATTACTCTCTCAAACATTTCAGAGATAGTAATGAATTATGGTACATTTCTCTCTTTTTTTTTTTTTCTTCTGTTTTATTACAATATTTTAACAGCTGTCACATTGTGTCATCGCTGTGAGATTGCTTCAGTGTTTATGAATTGGAGCATCTCTCCAAATGTTCCGTTCTGCAGAACTCAGATTCCTATCTCTACAAACCAGTGCCGGGGGAGAGAACAAAGGTTTCAGATGCTGAAAATCCTCTTAGGAAATCATTTTGTTTCCCAAATAGGCCAAAGTTAATGCAAAGTGAAAGTGCTCCACACCCCTCCCCGCTGTCACACCATGGCTGATGCTATGTGCATTTTTATTCTCTGGGTTGTACCTATCAGGGCTGTGCTGTGCAAGATCCTGTTCCGTCCCATAAGACAAACCTGCACCAAAAGGTGGAACCTCTCCTTCGCTGGGACTTCCATGGGCACAACTTTTAGCCCATGACCTCCACACTGAAATGACAAGAAAAAAGCCTGCTCTTTTTCCATATAGTAGAACTATCCTGAACTCTGTTACCTTTCCTGGAGAGAACGCTCAAGTTTTGTAGCCTTTTTAAAATTCTTGTCGTAACGCTTGCTTTTTATTATTTTATTATAGGACATCATAAATTAGTTGTCACCATTTTCTAAAGGTTACTGAATGTGTAAAATAATGTTTGCCCGATTCAGGAGTGCAGTAGTTTATGCAATTATAAAATAGCACATCAAAAAAAGCCAGCTTTTCCCTTGCTGCTTGCATAATTCATCACTCATTCTCTTGTCATGGGCAAGACCTCTCCTGTTTTTCAGACAACAAAAAAATTAAGTTTACATTTTCTTTTATAATTAAAAATTTAAAAGTTTGAAGGAAGAGAGTTTGTAATTTCTCCAACCATTAAAAAAAAGCTGGAGACACAGCATTAAAACTCACAGAACCCAGTGACAGGGATAACACTCTGCACACTGTTTTCCAGCCCCTGATTGGGTGAGGCAATGGCAAGGCATGGGGACAGTGATGGAAATGCTGCAGCCATTCGCAGAGCAGGGACTGGGCACGAGGTGCTGTGATGGTCCCTGGGTATGCATCTGCATGGAGATGGGTATGTACACACAGCCATAGAATCAAAAACCATTAAGGTTGGAGAAGAACCTCTGATCACCAACTCCATCAGCACAACCCCACCATGCCCACAAACCTCGTTCCTAAGTAGAATCACAGAGTCATAGAAGTGCTAAGGTTGGAAAAGACCCTCAAGATCCCCCAGCCCACCCTCACCACGTCCACTATCCTCAGTTCCACATCTCCACTTGCTTTGAACACCTTTGGGGATGGTGACCCCACCACCTCCCTGGGCAGCCTGTTCCAGTGCTGATCGCTCTTTGGGAAAATTAATTGTTCCTAATATCCAACCTGTATATTTATTTTTATACACATATATATGCACAGAAGGAGAAGGTGCTGAGACAAAATCCACACACCAGATGCAGGAGGCAAGAAATGCTCCCAGCACATCATATGAAAGCACTGCCAGAAGCACTGGGCTCCAGGAAGGAGGATGCCAACACACCCCAGCCCCCAGGCTCTCCATGCCAGGTGTGAGGCTCTCAATGACGCCGAGTGACAAAATCTGCATTAAGCGAACCAACAAGGCCGCCTCGGAAGAGGCCAAGTAGGAAATAGCAGGCCCCATTGCCTAATGGGACTTATCAATTATTATCTCAGACCATATTTCTTTGAGGGGTGATTGTTTCACAGAGCCTGACATCTCATATAGCTTTAAATTACTCACAACCGGGACGCCTTACAAGATAGCAGTAAAATCAGGAGAGGATTGGGCAATGTAATTATAGTATGGAAATGATGTTGATCGCTCAAGCAGTGAGCAGACCTTGAATCGAAAGCCCCCTCGGCCCCCCTGCTCCTCACCACCACTGCCACTGAGCACCTGAGCGGGCAATGAGGAGAGGAGAGGGATGGGAGAGGAGAGGAGAGGAGAGGAGAGGAGAGGAGAGGAGAGGAGAGGAGAGGAGAGGAGAGGAGAGGAGAGGAGAGGAGAGGAGAGGAGAGGAGAGGAGAGGAGAGGAGAGGAGAGGAGAGGAGAGGAGAGGAGAGGAGAGGAGAGGAGAGGAGAGGAGAGGAGAGGAGAGGAGAGGAGAGGAGAGGAGAGGGATGGGAGAGGGATGGGAGAGGGATGGGAGCGGAAGCACACAAACAGGCTGCATTGGCTCCAGAACATGGTACTGCAATGGAAGTAGGGCTGTTAAGGACCTTGGAACTTCCTTGCTTGGACTTGCAGTGCATTGCAGCCAGCACCACTCCAAAAGCAACATTTCCATTTCATGGAGAATTTCAAGGTTTTGAAACACTGCTTTGCTCTTACATGGCATTAATTTTTAATCTTTCAAAATAATCTTTCAAAACACCGCGCTTCGGTTTTGCTACTTTGGGTCTTTTACTCTATCTTACTTCAGAAGTCAAAAGAAAAGAAAAAAAAAAAAGATGGAAATGGTAAAATGAAAACAGAATGTTCGTATTAAAAGCAATATAAAAACTCCTCATCAAATGGCAAAGAACTTGGTAAAGCCCTTGAAATCATGATTTCCCTTCCATTGCTGGAGCTGTGCCACCCACCCGGTGCCCAGAGCCGGGGTCAGTCCCTGCTTTGCCAGGTGGCATCTGGAAGCAGTGGAGGTGTGGGGTAACAGCCAGAGGTCTGCAGGAGGGAAGGAAGGTCCCCAAGGAGAACCACAGAGCAGAGCTGCTGCTTCAAAAGCAGCCCCCATTGGGAGGGCTGGGGCCGGGAGCAGTCGCCGATGGGCACGGCTGACAGCACTATCAATTTGACGTGTTTAAATGCTGGAGCAGGAAGGCTGCTTCCAGGAGAGGCAGAAATCATGAGTTGCTTCTTCTTCTTCTTTTTTTTTTTTTTTTTTTTAATTAAAAGCCCTGCTTTCCCCAGCTCCTTAAAAGTTGATGCTCTGTCAGAGGCTTAACAAGAGGCTGTCAGTCCTGTCCCCAGCAGGGAGAGCAGGGATCACAGCCACACTACCAGCCCCAAAATGGGCTCTGCCCTGCACTCTGCCCTACTGCATGCCAAGAAGCACCCTGAGCATCTGAGGAACATGGATTGGGGTCAAGCTAGGGGGAAGCACCAAGGAGCAGTGGTGAGCAGAGTGGTACAGGAACACACCACTGGTCCAGCCTGGGAGGAGTCCCCATCCTGAACCGCATCCAAAACAAACAGCACATTTGGTCTAAAATGATGTCACTGCTGATCATTAGCGCAGTAATTACAGTGAAAGCCTTTTGCAATTGTATCCTCTGAAGGGTTATTAATGCAACCCAACCGCACCAGTAAATGTCTCATTAGTCTTATTTCAGAGTTATGTATTTTTCAGGGCTACAGAATCCTAATAGACTTTTCCCTCCAATAACATTAATATCTGCTCCCTTCCCTAGCAGTGTTGGCAGCGGCCCCTTCCCCTCCAGCTCCAGGGGGAAGGGCTCCAGGAGGTAATGGGAGAGAGGCTGAGAGCTGCTCACAGCAGACATCATCTATGGGAGGCAGAGGGGCGACCAAACCAGCAACGACGGGGCCAAATGTCAGCAGCCAGTGGTGCTGCAGGGGAACGTGGGGCAGGAGCTGCTTTGGGCTCCCTGACACTGCTTTGGGAAAAGGGGAGCAGCAGCTGTGTTTGCAGACTTACGGCTGTCCAGGGGTATCACGCACCAGCAGCTGCACAAACATGACCACAGCACGCATGGGGAGGAGGGAGCGGGCAGAAGGCTTAGAGCAGGGTTGCAGCCCTCACAACATGCTGCAATGCAAGACGCAGAGGGAGGCGTGCAGAGCCCAATGGGGATGCCCCACAAGGGATAACACAGGCCAGATGTCCGCAGCCCCATGCTTCTGGCATAGGGGAACTCCCTGGTGGGATGCACATAGAAACAATCCAGGAAAGCAGTGTGGCTGCAGCCCGAGGCACTGCGAGTGGGAGCTGCTCCCCTCCCCACACCCACATCACACCAAGCCGTTCCCCGCACAGCCGGCACCTTTCATCCCAGAGAAACTCTCAGAACAGAGGACTCAAACCCACCAGGAAAGGTGACAGATTCTCCTATTCTTCAAAGAGGCTCTTTAAATATTAAAAATAGCATTGTTGTTTCAGCAGCGTTAATTTAAATGATGCACACATGACACATTTAATCGCCTGCGCGCGCTCCAGGCGCAGCGCCTCTCACGGCGACAGGAGCCGGGTGGGAGCTCTGCCTTCCTTGTCTGGCCTAACACAAGAAAAAAGGGGAACAACCACAGCAAGGAAGAGAAGGAGGAAGGGAATGAGGCGCATTCCAAGCCTGCTTGTGCACACAGGGACAGGACGCAGCCGGCCACATGCAGCGCAGAGCCACAGAGCCCAAAGTCACAGTCACCAACCAGCCAGGCTGGGATCTTGTTCCCCGTGGTGGGGATGTAGGTGGGTCAAGAGCAAGTAGACACCCAAAAGCACATACTAAACTTCTTCCTATTTCTGGTCAGCCCATGCTCAGCTCCCACTTAGAGAAAAAGCATAACCCATCTGGGTTCTCCACCATGATTCACTCCCGCAAGTGTGCTAAGCACTCTCTCTAAGCAACTGAATCCATACATAACAAAGGGCTTCTCCTTCCTTTGAAGACCCCACCGAGGGCAAGAGGGGGAAGTATGTGATTGTCAAATGATAGAAATCATCTGCTGCTTGGCTTCACTAATGATGGATAGCTGCCTGTGAAGATCTGAAAGCATCACCTACAGCTGCAAGGAATTGAGAGGGACCCGAAGCCCTTCCTCACAGCTTGTGCAACGCATGCAGGGAATAGTACAGTTTCTGGTGACCAAGATAGCTCACTTTACCTATATGAAGCGAATACTATTTATGTGTGAAATCTGGACTGTTCATGAGTCAATGCAGTGGGCAGATTGTGGCCCAGCCCTCACATCCAAGTGTCCCCATACGACGTTCATGTGTCTCATTATGGTTTACTTTGAAACAGACCTTGCCCAAGAGTTGAGCAAAGCTGAAAATAATTTAACTTTCAGTCCTGGCTGCTTGCCTCACTCTGAGTCATAAGTTGCTGAAGGAATTGTTTTAATCTGCAGATTATTTTCTTTTACTAATTCATGCTAGTGAAATAAAACTATCATAAATTGCTATCAGCCTAAAAGCAGATATGCTGGGAGCTGCCTTGTGGACAGGTCCCTCTCTGCTCACGGTAATAGGAGATTCAAAAGTGATGCAGTAGTTCTTTGTGCTCACATGGTGCTTTCCAGCTCAGGATCTCAACATGGCCATAGGGATTCTCTTTTCTTTTTACTGTGATCATTATTCTTTGAACTTGCTGCCAACGGAAAAGAGAGAAAGAAGCCAAAGCACAGAACTAAAGTGCAACAGAGAGATACAGATTAGCTATTTCTATCTGCTAACATGCTCAGATGCAGAATAACAGGAAAGTTGCTCAGCTTGCCTGATCCGTCCTTATCAAAAGGAGAAGAGCTGCAGAGATGGCAGTTAGGAGCACTCTCCTGTCCCAGGCTATTCCTCATCTCTGTATCAGTCTCCTGTCCCCTTGGACTAGCTCTGAGGTGTCCAAAAAGATCCTGTCCTATTTCAGGTATGAGGCACCAGGCGGTGCCAGGGCAGCAGCACAGCTGGAGAGTTCCCAGCACTCTATAGCCAAAGGAGGGCCACTGTGCTCAGGCACCTCAGAGCCTGTGGGAGGCAGTGGAGCGGGCGGCAGGAGGAGGGCAATTAGAGAAACTCATGCCTGCAGACAGCTTAGCTGGAGCTGGTAATTACAGGAGCGAAGGTACAGAGCACTTCATCCCAGCTCCTGCTCCAGTGCTTCAAGGAAGGGAGGTTTGGATTATGCATTCCGACATGTAACAAGGTCCACTGGCTTGGAACAAGAAGTCTGCCAAAACGTGTGGCCTTGGAAGGAGGAGCTGAATAGGAGAGAAGGCTGAGACCGCCTCGGTGCTGTCTCTGCAAGTGCAAAGAATATTAACAGCCCTCCGTGGGAAAAACCAGCCACCTCCAGCCGGGAGGATGGAGAATGCAAACCCTATTCCCATGTACGTCCTTGGATTTCATTTTCCATACTCAATAGCCTCTCCTGGAAAAAGAAAAAAAACCACAAAATCTGGGCATGGTAATTACAGTGGGCTGAGTCCTGCAACTCCTGCATCTTGACTAAGGATTCAGTGGTCAGAATGGCACGGCTTGTTGTCAGAAGCTGATCCCATAGCCAGGACCACTTCCTTGTAATTCAGGAAAGGCCTTTTCTGACGTTAAAGAAACACAGCAATGTCACCACCAGCAGAGTGTCGTTAAAAAAATGGTGCTTTTGTGTGCACACAGATTGTATAACATCTTGCTCCACTTGCAAGTGCTTGAAGGAGTGTTTGTGCAGAGCTATGCAAGCAGACGAAAGCATTCCTGTGTGTATAGAGTAAGGGTTAGGGTAAGAGCTGACCTGTTTGTGAAAGCAGATACTGTGCTCAAGTGCATCTGACAAGTTTCACAGCCTGCACTCGACTGCAAAACTCAGAATACAGAACTTGTCCAGAGCCACCCCTGCACAAAGTGCTTGGCAGCGAGCAGCGCTGGGCACAGCCTCACAGCGCTTTTTGTGTGTGAGCCATCCATGTGGGCTCAGCACTAGAAGCGCAATCCTGAACGACACAGTCATTCAGAAATATGAAAGAGATGTAATAAAAGCCTATTAGTATGGAGTTTGCTGCTACGGGTTGGTCACTGAGCTCTCCACATTCTTGTGTGGAGGAGCAGTCAGGGGACAGGAGCTGCGCTGACTGCAGGAGTGGTTACAGCTGCAGGAAGGGTGCTGCTAGCACCACATAATGCACACTAGGCTTTCTTCAGCACTGGGAAGCAATGGCTTGTTGCCTTCAGATCATCCTTCCTAGCTGCCAAAGCCTAAAATAGCTCTCTTATTCATAGAGGAGCGATGGATGCAGTTCACATTCATGATCAGTGTGTCATTCACAGCCCATGCTCCATGGCAGCTTGGCCCCTCCTCTCACACCTCTGCTTCTGCCTCCCCACGGAGGATGCCACAGAGTGCTCCCATGTAGCCCACAGCCCACGCCAATCTGTGTGCTCCAGCAGCCAAGCTCAGAGAGACGCAGGAATGCTACAGCAATGCAAACAGCCACAGCCACACACAGCCCTGCAGCACCATGCCCTGGGGGCAACACGCTCAGGGCCAACCCTGCTTGCACACCCATGGTTCTGCTGAAGCTGCTGCCTGCTCCAAAACCTCCCCTGCACAATACAGCCCTTCTCCTCCCTGGGCAGTTACGTTTAGTTTTACAGAGGTGAAAAATACTTGTGCAAACAGGGGGTCACAGCACACAGCATCGCTCCAGCTCCAGCCCACTGCTACCGAAAACCCCACAGAGCCACAGCTCCCGCAGCACACCTACACCCGGTCCTGCTGTTAGTACTCCTCACATGCTCCTGTGTAAGTGATGGAGAAAAGTGTCAGGCTGGGGAAAAGACAGATCACGAGTATTTCTGGCCCTGACATTTTCCTCCAGATATCTGGATTTCCATATATTTGAAAACCTAATATAAACAACAGAGAGAAAATTTGCATTTCGGGCAGTGAGGAATGAAAAATGGAGGCGGCGTAATGTATTGCTGCTCGAGGAAGAGGAATGACAGTGGTAAAGTCGAGCACACACGACAGCACCCAATCGGCTTGTGGCAAACTCATTTCCTGGCAGAATATAGGGTTTCATCTGCTGGAACATTTAATAGGCATCAAAGAAAGATCACTTCCCCCCTCTCGGTGCAGATTGAGAGCCTTCGCTCTTGCTTTATTTTTGCCATTTTATTAAACCCTTTATATAGTTTTAATACAATATGTATGATTCTCCTAAAAACAAATAAATTCTCTGGCGCTTCCCAGATCCTAAGGATTTCTAATGGTTAAGTATGTTTTATTTATATTTTCAGAGAGACATTAAATACGTGATGTGCAAAAATATGCAAAAAGAAAATCAACTCTAATTTACTGCTCTGTACAGGACCGCATTACGTTATGTAGTTAATTTGCAGCTCTGGGCAGAGCCCAGGGAAAAGGCTGAGCACTCTCCTGCCACCCCTGGGTTCCGCTGAAATGGGAGATGTCCTCACAGCCAGGACTTCCCATGGCCCCTCCCAGTCAAGCCACAGGAACATAGGAGTGGCGCCTGCCAAACTTTAGTTATGGCTTGGAACAGCCTTTTGCTTTGAGATTCCCATATTTAGGAGAAGAAGAAATAGATCACAGGTTTAAACGATTCATCAATTCTGCTCAGGTTCAGTCTGGTCACATCATCCCTCCAGCTCCTGGTATGAGCTCCCGCCCGCTGAACGCTCACCAGCATGCAGACATGCTAAAGAGATAAAGAAAGAAAAAAGATATGGAACAGAAGACAAAAGAAACGAAATAAAAGAAAGTAGGAAGAAAGAAGGGAAAAGAGGAAAGGAAAGGGAAAAGATGAGGAAAATAGAAGGAAGGGAATACAGAAAGAAAGGGAGGATGGACAGAGGGAGGAAGGGAGGATGGAAAAAGAAAGAATAAAGAATAAAAACAAAGAAGAAGGAAAAAAAGAATGAAAAAGTAGGAAGGAGAAAGAAAAAGTAGGAGGAAAATGCAATATCTCTCAAGTGCTCAGTGCCAAGAAGTCTGCCACAGTGCCCATGGGCCCTGCCTGCCATGGGGTTGCCCAGTCAGCACCAATGTTAGTGCTGGCCCCATCAGCTCTCCCTCCTGCCTGTACCAAAGCTGGCTGACACTGCACATGTTCTGCTGCAAAAGCATGAATGGAGGGTCCTGGGTGGACCAGGGAGCAGACAGAGATGACTCCAAGCATCCACACCAGGTGAGACCTCAACACAGACGTCACTTCACTGACAAAGCTCCAGTGACGACCAAGACCGAGCAGACATGGCTTTCACCAGAAGGTACCAGGATGTCCTTAATGTCACTGCAAAGCATGCTGAGCCTGCAGACACTTATTAAAACACCATAATTGCATATTACAGACCTAGAGCTCCGTCTACACAGCAAACATCCACCTGCAGAGGAGTCGGGGGCACAAGAGGGGCTTTTACAGCCTTTCTATCCCAGGCACACAGCAGTTAATTGGAACATCAGCGATGCAACAGGGAACTGTAAGCCCTTCCCGACTCGTGCCTGGATCAGGGCAACCAGGCAGGATTTACCCAACCTCTGCTGCCCACAGGGGGGTATTTTTCAGCATTCCTGAGAGCTTCAGCCCACCGGTGCCCTCCCTGCCCACAGCTCCTCCCAGCCTGGCAGTGCTGTGGGCATGCGGTGCATTTCACTTTCCAGGTTTGCGGTTGGAATGATGTTCCTCATCACCACTCAAATTTAATTTCAATGGTTTGCTTCTGCTTTCATTTTATTGGCACCCATTATATCCCCCTTGTACCTCTGGCATTTCCTTAATAGTCTTTTGACTCATCTGCTCTCAGGAGGAGAAACATTTTTTACCAGAACAATATGAAGTAACAGTTATAAAATCCGTAGCCTGGTGATAAATGTTAAGGACTCATATTCTTTTATTGGAAATTGCTGTCT
>NC_064449.1:5383277-5455777 GCF_023343835.1 Lagopus muta | reverse complement strand
TTGTGGGAAAATTATCCTCCAGATGAAGTAAAATTATCAGGTTTATTTCTCGAGTGTAAAAGCCGAGAAGCCAGATGCAGGGGCTGGGTAAAAGTGATAGGAGCAGTCCCCACTGATGGAAGAGTCCCACGAACACCACAGGCAAGGCTGCGCGCAGGCAGGAGCTTCAGCAAGGTTCTAAATTGGTCTCCTGATATTTTATGAAATAATTTTTTTTTTTTTTTCCTAAAGTACTTCTTGATATTTTTATGTTTATATATTTTAACTCCGGATCGGACTCATAAAAAATACATGAGGAGTAAGTGGTTTCCGCAAATGTTTTATACATGATTTGGGAACAGACAGTGTTCAAGGCGAGAGGAGGACTATTCCTCACCACAGCAACCCGGGCAGGACAGCAGACAGCTCCAAAAGCATCCATCCCTACATGCAGCACAGCCGCCACGAGCTCAGCACCCAGCCAACAATGCTCCCCCAGCACCAAAGCCCACCACAGCCAAAGCCTACCTGGGAGACTAAAGAGTTAACACAATATTTCATTGGCTTCCTCTGTCGTAGCATACATTATCTTTCTTTTTTTTTTTTTTCCTGACTGTGTAATACGATGCAAAGTTTTTTAAACGATACAATTGCGTTCTATTATATTCCGCTCTTCAGGGAGATTTTAGGCTCATTTTTTGCATGAATGATACTCACTCGATGCATTTCAATGCTGACACAGATAGCACTGTAGGCACACACAGCAGATAGGGTTATAGCAAGTGCACAGATAAATGCAAAAACATATGGCAACACGAGGAAACTCTACATTTTTTATTATATAAAAACAGAACACATGTTCCTAGATACAGTGAGCAGGATCTAAAAGATGGAGTTACTGTCTCCTTGAGATGGATTATTATAGGACTCGCTTAAAATAAAATCTAAGCAGGGATTCTGTGCAAATATTCCCCTTTGGAGGATTGGACTGCAAATCAAGTTATGTGTAACCCCCGGATGAAAACAGCTTTGGGAAGGGTTTGTCCACCTTAACTGAACTGGGCATCATCTGTGCTCTCAAAGGCCTGGAGCTGGCAGAGCAGCCCCCTAACCCACCCTAACCCACCCACCCCCCTCTGAAGGGACCCCACTCCAGCACAGAGCCCTGGTGTCATTGCAGCACCTCACACAGCAGCAGGACAGGGAGCACCACATCCACAGGGGCTCCCAGGAGCCAGGAAGGACACCAAGAAGGCTGTCGGCAAAGGTCTTAAAAGAAATTATAGCCTGCATAAAAATATTCACTCCAGCCAAGGGCCCTAAAATATTCCCCTGAGCATAGAGCAGTGACTGAAAGTATATTACCATGCACTTAAGGTTACTGTAGTAACCCAAGGTCAAATAGCAGCGCGTTACATCCCAGAGACCAGGATGGATTTCCTTCGGCGCTGGATGGCAGCGGGCAAGCAGGGCTTTCGCCAGGCGCTGGGATTTAACTCAATATTCAATTTACCCTGGAATCAATTTTGATGGAGTACAATTCCCATTTATAACCCCAGCTTATTGCCGGCAATGCTGTTTGATCAGACAGCAGCAGTCTCTGGCCAGGCACATCCATCCCCATCGCAGCACATCCCACACCATGCAGCCTGGGGACGGGTGCAGTGGCAGAGGAGGTATCTCCATCCTCACCTGGAATTCCCATTATTTCAGAGCCTTTTTTTTTTCCCCAGAAGGGCTAATTACATAATTCCTATGTTTAGACTGACTGCCATCAGGGCACCACCAAACGCACCAGAGCAGGATTTCAGCCCCAGCAAGGTAGCGCTTGGTGGACGGCATAATGGCATGGCTTACACCACAGCACAGTGCCTGTTTTCATTTGTTTGTAGGGCTCTCTGCTCTTCTCTCCTCCTCTCCCCTTGGGAGTTCGTTCCCTGTAATTACAGGGCTGTATGAGCCATCGCTGCCTCACGCTGTTCACATCTATTTATATTTAGCATATTTAGGCTCCCTGGGTCAGAAAAGGAAATCATTCCACACCTAGCTCACCCTTAAAGTTACAACTGCTGCTCAGTCGTCGGATGAACACAAAAGGTAGGTTGTTAAAACTGCACAATTTCACAAAACAAAAAATACTCAGTATGAGGCACAAAGTCTACGTATGCTTAGGCAAGCTCAAATTCCAATACTTGCCCATATCTGATTGGATTTGATGACCTTAGAGGTCTTTTCCACTTGATATGATTCTAAGATTCTGCAATTTCATACGAAAGCAGAAAGAGCAGTGATGAATTGGCACAGCCTGCCTAGGGAAGCAGTGGGGTCACCATCCCTGGAGGCACTCAATGAACGTGGCACTGAGGGATGTGGTTAATGAGCATGGTGGGATGGGTTGATGGTTGGATTGGATGATCTTTGTGGTGTTTTCCAACCGTAATGATTCTGTGATTCCATGATGTGCCCATGGAAGCAGGAGTGAATGCACAAGCAAGGAGATTATTCATTTACAAAGTTCACCATCCTCAGAGCCGAGAGCTGTCCCTTTAACCACTGCTAAATTGTTTTCTGACAGCCCTTGCTGCAATTTTATCCCCTGACATTTGATTTACATATGATCTTTAAGCACCACCACTGCTGTAATAGCTATTTGGTTAATATTCAAATCACTCTGTGATGTCACATACCTTGATAGGTCATTTCACTGCAGCTCGGCAAAATGCATGTAAAAATAAATGTATAACTAATGAAATAAACTGATTAAGGGGAGAAATCAATCGTTTTACTGCTGTAGTGAAGATCTAGCAGTTAATTTAGCATGGATCTGCAAGGGTGCACGTTAATAGAACAGGCTCTCATCTAATTGGTGCCACAGTAAATGAAATACAGTAATATTCCACGATGCATTGGAAGAGTTCACTTAATTTTCTCTGCTCTTTCCCGAGAGCTGTTTACAGCACATAACAGCTTCAGTTATTTTTGTGCCCCCACAGTGGCAGGAACTCGCCAGGTCAACTCCCCCCAGCATCCACCCCAACCCCATGCCTCCAGCAGCACTATTTGGGGCAGTTTAAGGCTTTCCCTTCTATTTGCTCACTGGTTGCCCACAGCAGGCCAGGTGAGACAAAGTCTGGCAGCCCTGTGGGCCATGCTCTGGTAAACTTCATAGAGCTTTCCAACATTTCCAGTAAATAAGGGAGCTCCAGAGGGCCGCGCTCATTTCCCAGGCATTTAATCAATGTGACGCTGCCCTGTTCATTACAGCTGTCAGAAATATGCAAAAAGTCCCATCTGGTCCTTCCAGGTACAGAGCCTGGAATCTCTGGTCTAGAATAATCAGCTCTCCTAATTTAAGGTCATCCCATTAAGGATGAGTTACCACCTCGAGTATAAAATGAAACTGCAAATATTTGAGGAATGCCATCTTGGAGCAGCCCACCCTTGGAGCGGTCACTGGCCAAGAGGAGATCAGCAGCAATGGGCTGAGGGCAAGATCACCCACCGCACTCCCACACTGCTGGAGAGCCTCTCCCCTCCCCAAAATTATTGAGCCATATTAGAAAAAAAAAAAAAAAAAAAATAGGGAAAAATGATCTATACAAAGCTTTGCATAAAGAAAGTGATCAATGCAAATTCCACTGAGAAAATTGCACCAACAGATGGAACCAACCCATTTCCAGCAAATGCCTCTGGCTGTGCAGATGGTAATTATAGGATGTATGTAAATACGCAAGCTCGAGGAAGCTCAGCAACGCGCGCTGCTGAATTGGGGCGGTGCAGGGGATGCCACTCAGCCCATCCCAGGGCCATTTGGCCAGAAGAAAGCTGGGCTTGGAGATATTCTCTGCCACATCCACACAGCTCATGCTGTGCCAGAGGCCACAGGTCCCATCCTTGGGCTCCGTGCCATGGATCTCACCAACCCAAGTGAGGTAATGAGCCCCCAGCCCTGCCCACATGGCAGATATGGGGTACATAACCAGCCCCAACCCTGCCCCTTCTCAGGTATGGGGGGGGACACAACCTGGCCGTCCCCAAGGGTCAGCAGGTCCACACCCCAGCAGACATCAGGCCTGGCTCCCATTTCTCCAGTTGGATGCCAAAAACCATTTCTGAGGCTACCGGCTATTTTACTTCACATTGATGCTGGCACCGTTGTTTTTTCCTTTCTGAGAAAAGAGCTTGCAGAAGTTGTCGGTGTTAAAATGTTAATTGGAGCCAAGTAATTAGACAGCGATAGTTAGTGATCTCTCCAAAGCAATAAGCTTTCTGTGCTTTGTTTTAGTGCTATAATAATTACTATTGCTCCATGAAGTGCCTCGGTATTTGACAGGAGGGGTCTGTGAGTGGCTGAGGACCCCTCAGGATAACAGACAGTGGGCACTGCCACTGCCCCCTACACCCCATCCCCTGCTCCCTGCTATGCAGAACCCATTAGGCCAACCCAATGTGTCCAGTTCCTCTGTTCACACTGGCACAACTAGATTTATTAGATCCAGATTTATTACTGCCTTTCTTTCTCCAAAGCTTCTTGCTGCCCTCCCAGCTCCCCAACCCCTGAAGGTGATGAGTAGCAGGCCCCTGGGTCATCTGCCATCCCCTCCTCCCTCCCTCCCTCCCTGAGGAAACCCGCCCCAAATGAGAATCCATGCAGAGCCAAGGAGCCTCCAAAACAGCCTCAGACATCTCAGTGATTTAAAAACATATTAATTTAAAAGAAAATTGCAGCCTGAACAACCTGTTGATTGAAATTGCCTTGGCCTTGATCAAGCAAGCGATTCTACCTGGCTTCCTCTCCTGCCCGGTCCCACTGGGTGCCAACTGGGAGCAGCAACACTACATCCAAGCAGCAGCTTTGCTGAGAAACACGTTCCTAAAAGGAAATCATTAGGTGTCCACCTGCAGATGTAGACACTGACAGACATCCCTGCAGCCTCATTATGCCAACAGAAAAGCCCTATCCGTGCTGGAAGGAGGAGGGCCAGACAGGGATGCACCTCCTTGAAGAAGGGCTCCTTCCCAGCAGCTGAAGCAATGCTTTGCATCACTCCTTCTGCAATCACTGCTTCGGACTTACAGAACAACAGAGATACTGGAAGTGTTCTATGGCTCGCACCAGATGCATGGGCACTGCAGGATGGAGGCAGGGACAGCACTGTGCTGGGATCCCACTAACACTGAGCACCAGCATGTCATACACAGGGAGCACAAAGGGAGCCGTGCTCAGACATCACTCCTTCATGTTCTGTACATCAACTCTCTATCTTTTCATCAGCAATCGCAGACAGATTTTCTCAGCGTGAGAACTGCCATGGAAATTGAATGATTGTACTGCAAACACTCTTTTCTCCTTGATGCCCCCCTCTCATTGTGCTGCCTTTGATTTTATTAATCTGTTTTCATTAATATCCCGAAGGCAAGAGAAAAAAAAATGAGAAGAGCAGCTCTTACTTCCTGCAATGGCTTCTGCTCAAATTTTTCTATATTAAAGAAGGTATTGTCTCTAAGAGCACTCATTTTTGGGGACAAGCCCTTAGTGCTCCTCTCCTCCTCCATGGACTTGGCCACATGCCTTGGAGGCTCCTGCAGTGCCAGGGCAGATGCTGGCTGCTACCTGGCCCCAGCAACAATGCCACTGCATCACACAGAGCCTAGAGCTGAGTGTAAAGCCCATTCCTACCCATAGCATAGTTACTTGAAATGGCTAAAATGCAGCACGGCACCAATGCATAGCTCCAGGATACAAATCACTTCCCAAGCTCCCACCCATCACCACGTAACACTGTGGGCCCTCCATTAGGGAGGGCACAGAGGGACCATCCTGTTCCCACCCCACATCCTGGGAGCTCCTGGTAACAGGAGCAGCACAAGCAGCGCTTCCAGCCACTGCCAGGTCTTTATTTTAATGGTGAGATGTGTGCAGTAATAGCACATGTGGGATTATTGATGTTCGCTTTGTACTTGCCTGTAAAATGCACTGACACAGTATATTGCATGGTCAATAGGTCTTTAGGGTTTTTCCAGCAGTATTAAATATCATTCCAAGTGATGTGCCCACATACCCTGTGAACTGCTCCCAGGATAGGGCACAAGGAGGAGTGCAGGGAGCAGCTGCACAACCCCAGCATGCAGGCAGGGCTCTGGAGACAAGGTTAGGGTTGGGGGGGGTTCCTGTAGGCTCACAACCAGTTTCATAGCAGGGAGAGCACAAACACAACCACCAGCATCCAAGAGCTTGCTGCAGCAGGCAGGCCCTGAAATGAGGCTTTGCCCCTTGGCACCCTATTAGGGCGCTCCTTCTGCAGTTTCCTGCAGTTTGGGAGGCCGGGAGGAGTATTTGATTATCCAATTTGAAATACAGCCCTCTGAAGAACCCTCCCTATTGAAGAAACCATAAAAAGAAAATCTTTCCTAATGTCACTCTTTCCTCCCTGTTCTTTAGGAGCCCGTGAACGCTGCCATTCATCACCCGTGTGACACTTTCATAATGTAGTCCCAGATAATGGCACACCTTCCAACTCCCCAGAATTGGCTGTCAGAGCAATCAAAGGAGACAAGTGTGAGATGCTGGAGTGGGGCTCCTCCCTGGGTATGGACCTATAGACACGGCTTAGCTTTGCCTTGAAGAACAGCAGGCAGGCAGCACCTGAGAGCACGGGGCCATGCAGCAGCATCACACCTCAATGCCCCCCACCAGCTCTACAAGCACAGATCCCCATGCAAACAGCAGCCCTGCCCCTTCACTTTGCCGTGGCTCTGCCCATCAGCACCAATTCTGCAGGCTAGTTAGCCACCAAAACATACCTGCCTAAAGGAATAATACCTTCAAAACTTATTTTGCAGGTGCTGCAAGGAGCTCCTGGCAGCAGAAAGCCAAGCTAGGGGTCCAGAAGCTTAGCACAGAGATCAGAGCTAAACCTCCACGCAGCGTCACCCGCTCTACAGATGGGGCTGGAGCCTGCCAGGTGCTCAAAGCTGGCACCTCTGTGTAGAAGCACCTGGCAACATAAAGCCAAGGACAGCCCCTATGAAAGGGTCAAGGCCTCAACTCATTGCCCTTCATTCTTTACTTCAATCTCTTAGGTTCACCCAGAGCAAAACCAACACCAGGAACACCTTGCCTAAAGCAGCAGTCACTGCTCATACAAACAACCAAGGCTTGAGTTTTAGATATTCAGTCATTCTACTAAATCCCCAGCTCTTAAAAAGAGTTGACAACACTTAAACACTCCTCCTCCACATGGACCAAAGAAAGTGCACAGCACTCACCTGGCATCCCAGACTGCTGCTCACTTCTTCCCCAACAAAGCAAGCAGGGCTCAGCTCAGCACAGCACCTCACAGCCAAACTCAGAGCTACACATAAACCTGTGCTTTAAAGCCTTATTCAGGCCCTGCTGCTGCTAATTAAGGTTGTAATCAGGAATTGCCTTCAGTGAGGGGGAGTTGGGGAGGGGTGAGGCAGTACAGCTCTGTTTGCTGGGCACAGCACGCTTGGATGGAAAGGGAAAGTGAATGCTGTCTGCTTGGGTGCCTTATCTTTGTCTTTAAATAAATACGATTTTGTCAGGTTTATGAAAAATAATATAGCATGTTATTTTTCATAAGCCTGACTGATATCTCCATTTCCCATGGTTCAACTTAGGCCATAAACATGACCCTGCTTGAGTGATTTCACCTTCCCCATTGAACAGAGAACCTCAGCAGCACTCAGACCAAGGCCCTGACTGATTATTGACAAATTAAAAATATAAGCTATTGACCAGACACTGAGATAGAGTCCCTGAGCCGGCGCCCAGAATCTAAATGAGGTTATTGAAGTTGTGCGGATCGATAGCGCAGTTATAGCACAGAGAGCAGGTGGATGGCTGCATACATAATGCGGAGCGGAGAGGGCTGGGTGCTTAAGTAAATAGTTGTTCAAATTAACAAGGATGCTGTGAGATGCATTCCTCTGCTCACAGCATAACGACTTTCTGAAGTCAGAAAAAAAATGCACCAGGGCAGCAGTTCAAGCTCTGAGCCTCTGCTCAGGTGCAGGAGAGGTGGGGATGGGGTCAGTCACCCCCCAGACCAGTGTTCTGTGTTATGAGAGGAAAGAGGGGCTGCAGATCCTTCCCTGCATGGCATTGCCTGGTCCTAGTGACCTTTCTCTCCATCCATGTCCCCACTGTGCTGCTCCAGGCCCTGCAACTCCTCCTCACAGACATCAGAAGACAGAAGGTCTGGGGCATTATCAGATGGGCACAGCTGGTCCCATCTGCTGCTTGCTCAGCAGTGAGAGTGTGTGGTGCCCCAGAATGGGTTGCTCATGTCACTGCCAGCTAGCAGGAGAGATTCTGTGGGAACATAGCTGGAGGACCACAGGCACAGCTGAAATCCTGTGGGGCATAGCTGGAAGACTGTGGGACACAGCTGGTGGCACTGCAGGGGGCAGGGCTGCAGCCCTCTCCTAGGGCACATTAGGAAGCACCAGGCTGTGCACTAGGGCTTTTTGCCTGGAGCTGCGTGGTTTCACCTCCTCTTTTTGCTGCATTTTCAGGTGAGACATGGGGAAATCATCCTCCTCACAGGTTCTGGTGTTGCACCAATGGGGGATTCTCTGAGTGATATGAAGGTGAGGGCCAGATGTGAGCCGTGCCACTTGGAAATGCCATGCCTCCCTCTCTGGGCAGGGCTCCTGGGTGAGACCCAGGACACACTGTGACCCTCCTGAGCCCCCTGTGCAGCAGCAGCAAACCCTCCTGCGCTGCACATTCAGCACCCAGCAGCAGGGAGCTCAGCAGGCAGTACGGATGGCTGTGCCCCTTGCTCTCACGGCGCTGCAGAGATCCTTTGTTTGCTAGTTAAGTGATTTCTTGGCTCTCCTGCTAATGCTTGCTGGCATTTATATTGCTTTAATCAATATTAATTATCTTTTGTCCCGAACCAACAAAAAAACCCACTTCTTTTATTTCCTTACCACCAGTTTGACGCCCCGCAGGATGTGTGCCTATTGTGTGCCTATGTGTGCCTACTCCTCCCCATCCCCAGCATTTCCCTTTCCCCGCTGTTCTCCAGCCCCACCACTGAGCCCAGTTGCTGCGTGGCAAGAGTTAAGCGCTCCACTCGGAAGCAGCATCATTTACCAGCACAACCAGCGCACAGCGAGCCCTGTCCTCTGGGGAAGGCACTGCTCAGAGCTGCCTGCGTGTTTGAAAACACTCCTGTCACCCAGCAGGCTGCGGCAGCACAGCGGCTTTCCCAGTGCCGCCTGATCGACAGGGTCAGAGCCCAGCAGCAGGCTGTGAGGAGGATGCTCCTTCAGCCACTGTGCGCCACGATAGGCACTGACAGCGCCTGTGCCAACCTGTGTTATCGCACGGCTCGGTGCCAGGGCCAGCAGCCGCTCATCCCGCTGCTGATGTCCCCATGCAGCCCCTGCAGGGTCCTGCAGGCAGCAGCTATTGACAGCAGCGCTGCACGGAGGGTACGGCTTCAGCAGCCACTGCTGTGCAGCGCTGCGCTGCAGCTCCAGCGCCGAGATGAGGTTGGAGCAGGGAGCAGCCACTAACAGATTCATTAAACTTGCTCCAGAGCAGCTATAAAAAATCAATTTAGATCACCAGGCGGCTTGAACCAGCGCCAGTGGCAGGGAGCAGCTCACAGCTGAGAGCTCTCCAGCCCTGAAGAGCTGCTGTGATATGGCCGGGGCTGAAGCACAGCAGCGTTGGAGCGCACAGATGCAGTGGTGCAGGCACACGTGGTGCTCCTCTCCCAGGGGTGAGCTCCAGCTCTGGTGCTGGCCTTGGCCCCATCACCAGCCCTGCCTGCAGTGATGGAGAAGTGACAGCTCTCAGTGAGGCCCTGTGCTTGTCCTCCCATACAAGTGCCCTTTGATGCCACATCTCCCTCAGGCCATGCAGGCAGCACTGGGCAGGACTGCACGCAGCACTTGAAGTAGCATTTGTATTCACAAGGGTCCCTTTCTATTCAACTTTACTTGTAAATGTGTTCCTTAAGTTTCTTTTCTCCTTCTGAAAATTTTCCTATGGTGAAAAATAATGCAAGGCACCAGCGAGATGGAGCAAGTGACTTCCATCTCAATGACACGTTTAATGTGCCTGTGAATGGAAAGTCTCTTGCTCATTCTGGTCCCGTTTTTTGCATTCGGCTGCTTGGAATTTAGCAGGGCAATCATTAAAGCTGAGCGATGTGGAGGAAGGAGCTCAGGAGCTTGGTCCCAGATGATGACACTGGGATGCGGCCCTTCCTGCTGCATCAATCCATGGGAAAAGCCTTATACCCACGAAACAACTGCACAGCACAAAAAAATCACATCTGTGGAGAAAATGCAGAGGTGCCCACAGGAGTGCTGGTGGCCGTGAGAAAAGCCTGAGAAGCCCCATGGCATTGCCAAGAAGCCCACCCCACCCCGAGCCTCAGCAGAGTTATTGAACAAACAGATCTGGAAGAACGCAATCGTCGCTGTGGGTTACTCTTAAGCAGATGATTTGCAGGTCAAGGCTGACACTGGTGGGGTGATTCTGCTGCTAATTAGCTTGGTTTTCAGCTCTTCTGCCTTTTTTTTTCTCTGTTTACATAATTAATTCTGTGAATTTTGTATTCTCACTTAAACTCACTTTTTTTTTATAGAGCAATCACTACTAAAAAATGAATTTTTTATAAGTTTGCCTTTGTTACTTTAAATTTTTTATAAACTTCTTACCCTAAAGGAATATTTGTTATAGCTAGCAATAAAGTATGTTAATTTCATTTGAAAAGGGAAATGTAAGTTTGTATTTTATTAAACACACACACCACCCATATATCTGCACGCGCGGTGCGCTCAGTGCTGAGTGATGTGCAGGAGAACCAAGAGATGGGTGGGAAGGCAGGGCCCTGGGCTGGGGCTGGGTGGGAGATTCTGGTGGATACCATGAAGGAGGTCATGGGGGAGAATGGAGAGGAGGCCATGGGGGTGGTCATGAGGGGAGGATATAAGGTGGGCTATGGGGGAGGTCATGGGAGTGGTCACAGGAGGAGGATATAGAAGAAGCCATAGGGGAGGCTCTGGGGGGAGGATATAGGGGAGGCCATGGGGGTCCTCATAGAAGACAATATGGGGGAGGATATAGGGGAGGCTATGGGGGAGGTCATGGGGGAGATTATGGAAGCTATGGAGGAAGCCATGGGAAAGGCCACGGGGGAAGATATGGGTGATGCTTTGGGTGAGGCCACTGCAGGAGCTCTGCCATTGCGGGCTGTAACGTGGTGTAAATGATCATCTTTTGCCTTTGCCACAGAAATCTGTATCTCTTGAAAGGAAGATATTTTTTTTTTCACTTTGAAAATATCGCATATTTTTATTCCTTCATTTGCATAGCATTTGAGATCGCCGGCTCAATACATAATGTGGAGTGTGTGCAGAATCACTGGAACACGCATAACACAAAGCTCGTGCTACCTGGGGAGGCTGCAGCCCCAGTAACAGGGTATTACTGCATCATAAAGCACAAACTACTGAAGGAGATAAAGAATGTTTTCCCCTTTGGACAAGTAACCAGCAACGCTCTGACATGTCCTCAGGTGAAGGCTGCTTGTCTGAAACTATAAAACGCAAGAGCAAGCGGAGGGCAATCGGCAGTGACACAGACACAGACGTTCTCCCTCGCAAGGCACCAGCATAAAGGCACGTCAGAGCGGTCAGATGCAGTTCCTGGCTGGCCACTGTGGTCACACGGGCACCCCATGTGCCCTGTAAATTAAGTGCTCTTTGCACTTTTCATAGGATCATAGAATTACAGAGCCATTAAGGTTGGAAAAGGCTTCTACATCAAGTCCAGCCATCAGCCCATCACCACCACATCCACTCATAGAATCACGGAACCATTACGGTTGGAAAAGACCTCTAAGATCACCAAATGCAACCACCAACTCATCCCCACCATTCCCACTAACCATGTCCCCAAGTGCCACATCTCCAAAGTTCTTGAATGCCTCCAAGGACGGTGATCCCACTACTTCCCTGGGCAGCCTGTGCCAATGCCACTACTCCTCTGCCCCACTGGTGAATGCTTCCCACACCAAACCCAGAGCCCGTGCTAATGACAAATGTTTTACAGAAGGCATCACCAGGGTCAGCCCAATGAAGGTGACATACGAGCATTCAGCCCCGTTTGGGCTACTCCAAGACAAATCGATGGACCGCTGGGTCTCCAGGCTAATAAATAATAACAATCATAAAAATAAAATATAGCTAATAGTCCCGCAGCACATTCATAGGATACATCCCTCAGACCTAATAAAGGCTTTGCTCTCAAGCTTAATTAAAAGCGATATTGAATAAACTTTCCCTCATGTCTGACCCAAGGTCACAAGTGGTTTGTGCCACAGGACTTGGGCCATCCCCATGGGTTGGTGCCCAGTCCAGGGGCAGCGAGAATGTTCCACAGTGCTGTCCCACAGCAGTAATTCATCCTCATTATTTCCTCAGTTAGTGTATGCATTAATGACCCTCATATTAACGCCGAGCGATATCACTTGTTACCATATGAACCAGATTGCTCATTAATACCCTGTAAATTGTAACAAGATGCTCCTTGGCTGCTAAGTATCGCTGTGTGCTTAGAGTCTGCCCCCATGCACGCCATAGGGCCCAGGAGATGCTGGCAGCCTTAGGGCTGCCCTGTAAGGACAGCTGTGGGATTGTCCCTGCTCCTTGATGGGGTGAGGAGTCCCCTTTGTGGAGCTGTGGTCTCAGCTTGGGGTGCCCATTGGCTGCTCCCACTTGGTCCCCTGAGCCATCCTTCATGCCAAGGCTGTGCCGGCAATGAGCCCGCTGCTTTGGCATCCCAAGGGCAGAGGCTGGCTTTATTGTCCCCAAGGGTGGATACCTGCTTCTTTATTGTCCCCAGGGCACACACTGCTGATTTGGACAACACTCCACAAGCCGCTACTGCTGTTGGAAGGACACCTCTCAGCCGGCTCAAAACCAGCACCTGCCTCGTTTGAATCCTTCCTGCTTTGATGAGTTCAGATCCTTATTAGCACAAGGCGTTTTTAATCTCTTATCTGTGGCATTTTGTTTTCCCTTTCATCATGCGAGGTGGGCTCAGCCGGGAGGGCACAGCGCAGCTCCCTCCTGCTGCTCCTTTGTAGCTCAATATTCTCACGTAGTAATGTTCAATTATTCGTTACACAGTGTCTAATATTTTCTATAGTAAACGGAGTTTTATTATCAGTTAATGTATTGATGAAAGAGCACGAGTTAGTCGATCGAATATGTAATAAATACAGACATATACTTGAACTATCGATTACTTCAGTTGCTTACGTGAAGTATTGATATAAAGTGTGCAGATTTGCCCTCGGACTGTTGAGTCATGACACGCCAGCCACCATTTTTAATAATAAAAAGTGACTATTTTTAAACACTTCACAAGAAAAAATCCATTTGCTTAATGGGTTTGTGCCTATCACTGGGAGCCTATCACTGCTCCCATGGAGGCAGAGGAAGGCGAATGGTGCCAGAGCCCAGGCAGGTCCCAGGTGGTAATGCTACTTGTGATTTCCTGAGTGATTTGGAAAAGGGAAGCATCAATGTTGTTAGGCCAAAGACAGCTCTTTCTAAATGCACTTTGAAAGAAGAAAATCCCACAGTATCCATCCTGTGTAAACTTGCTACGCCTACCAGCAAAACGCAGCCTTCTCATCGCACCTGCTGAAAGGGATAAGCAATCTGAACGGGCTTTGTGGCAGAGGTGGAGATGTGCTGAATGCTTTGTCCCCCAGCCAGCAGTGCTGAGGGCTGCTACCAAGTTGCTCTGAATTTTTCTGTGTGTTTAAACCTGGCCCAAGTTGAGAATCATAGTCCATCACATTGCACAGGCTGCGGGGCTGAGCTCAGCTGCAGCACTGTCTGTGTGCGCTCTCTCAGTTTGCAGCAAATGTAAATTTATATTTAAATCACTTTCTTGACATTTAAGATCAGTAACAGTTCTTAGCAATTACCTCTGAATAAGAGTGCATGTGTGCAGTTAGCTCTGGTGATCTGCAGCAACCTGCTAAGTGTGTTTACTGATTTGCAGAAAAACAAGAGGGAGAATAATGAACTGAAAAACTGCGAGGAAGAAAATTCATTGTCTGGTGATGTCAGAATTAAATTCGGCCACAGCTGTGCTGAGGCACAGCTCCTACCTCCTGCAAACACTGCTCCCAGGACACCACTGGCCACCTCTCTTCTGGTCCCATTGGTTTGCCGTAGACGGAGGCAACCTGGAGTGATGGGTGCAGATGTCCTGGCGGTGTGTAGGGGCAGGGGGTGGGCAGTGCCCTGGGACAAGGCCTCCCCAGAGCAGGGTGTTCCCAGGTTACATCCCCGTTACACCCCCGTGTAAGGGAGCTCTCAGCAGAAAAAGGACCCGGGCTCTTGAAATGTGATCTCACCCCGCATTCGGTACACAGCTGCCCTGTGTCTTTATTAAGAGCCCTTCTCTATTCTGCAGCTCTTGTGTTTCTTTGGCCACCCCGTTCCAACCCCGACTCCTCCAGGGAGCAGCTCAGCTCATGCCTCACCCCATCCCGGGGCGGATCGCTTACAGCCGCCACGAATGGCCCCATTGACGGAGCCCTTTCAGCACAGCAATGTGATCCTCAGCCCGTGACTTTCCCAGTCCATTCACAACCCTCTTTAGGTGTCCCCCCTCATTAAAGAGTCACTGCTGTCTTCTGCTTTACCTTCACTAAGCACCACAGAAGGGACTGTTCCGCCGTATGGAATTTCTTCTACACAATGGCCTGCGACCAGCCGGCTCTATGGAGCGCATCCTTTTGTAAGACACGGCTTTGTTAAGAGGTTTGCCAGAGTCTGAAGTGTTATGGCAACACCAAAACCTCACAGCAGGACACCTGCAGGCTACTCAGACCGCACCACACCTCCAGGAACAGAAGCAGGACCAACGTGTTGGATAGCCTGAATGTTAATTGTCGGAGCCAACGAATTTGCCTATTTCTGCAGTTCTGGCCATCTACATTGAGCAGTTTGTCTGACAGGGAAAATCCTCGAGTCCTTTTCTATCAAATAGATTCTGGGTCCTGGGAAATCAGAGAGCAAGGGATGTTCATACAGAGCACTTTCACCCTAGAGGAGCCACAAACGTCCCTCTGATAGGTGAGAAAGACTTTGTCCTGGGTTGGTGGTGCCAGAAGCTCAGAACTGTGCTTTATCACCAAAATCACCAATCTGCACTTCTAGAAGCTATGATGAAAGCTCTCTGCCCAAAGAACCTGGGACCACAAAGAGCCTCTAGAAAAAGAGGGTCATTTTTTCCTTATTTTTGAAGGAAGAATGGCTTGGGTTAGATAGAAAGGAAATCATTTTAGAAGTTTTGCCAATCGTTCTCTCTACTTTTCAAAGAAAATATTCCAGTTCCCACTGAGCAGGTCAATACCTCAGTAATGCTCCACGCTGCTGCCTGATCTGCAGGGAGGGCTATGGAATTATCCTCACATCTGGGGCAAAAATAAATATTTAATCGTGGTAATGGCCGTAATTTGCATTCAAATGTTTTTCAGAGTAAGAATTCTTCACTAAATGGCACCAAAGGCTTTTGAGAATGATGAACTCATGCGAGAGCGTTGCTTTCTATTCCCCTGAATGTCATCATCAGAAAAATGGCTAAATTTAGCAAAAAAAGGAAAAAAAAAAAAGGAAAAAAATAGCAAAAAGAAAAAAATCTATTTTCTCAGTTGTAATAAATACAGTGTGTAGTAAAAAGGAGCATACTTCAGCTGTAAGTGGGGTATTGTTATTTGATATGTGGGAGAAAAAACAGAAACCTAATAAGACATTTTTATACATAAAGGAAAAAAAAATCATGTAATCCTGGCGCATTATACATGCTGTACTTATTCATGGTCTATCCATGGGCAGATATTTATTATTATACACAGCCATCCGTTATGCCAGGAGATGCAGATCTGAGCTTTCGTGCGGAGAAGCTCAGGGCACGTCCCTCGCTCGGAGAGGATCCTGCTGTTATCCACCCACCTACCTATGCAGCCCTTCCTCTGGCTGTGCTGCTGCTGGCACTGGGTGACCCACTGCTTCCTGCACATGCGGGGCTGCCCCATAGCACAGCATCACCACTGAGACACAGCTCTGACCTCGAGGCCCCACTCGCTGCCCCATGTGCTGGGTACGCCCGGTGCTGCACCCCATGGCGCTCAGTGCTGCGCTGTGCTCGCATCCAACCGCAAGACTTCTCAGGCACTCTGAAGTCCCACGCCCCATTATCCTTTCCCAGACAGTGTCTTATCTTTCTGAGCACCATTCAAAGCAACAAAGAGAGCACATCCTTTTAGTTTTGCCAGCTTTCCAATACTTTTTTTTTTTCTCCCCAATATCCTTTCAGTCCTGAACACTGGCTGCCGTATGTCTGTTCTTGTGTGGAGATAATCCCATGACTTGATTTTCAAGTACATTTAGTGTCTAGACAGGGCATTGTAGTCCTTTGTCCTTCCCCTGTGGTTCCCTTACTGATTTCTGCAGCCCTCCAGCATGGGCACCACCCAAACACAAAGTGGTTGGTGCTGCAGCCCCCTACATCCCACCTTCCAGCAGAGTCCAAGCACTGCCATCCTGCAACACTTCCCTCCATTACTTATCAAAAATGGCCAAAAAACAAAAGAGGTCAGAATGGGTGTGGAAATTACCATGGAGGAGGATAAAGAAAGGCCAAGCAGTGACCGTGGCATGTGCATGGGTGCTTACTTCTGGGATGTGCCCTCAAGCCACTGCCTGCACTCAGGTTCTGGGACAGCCTGGGGGTACAGCACAGCCCCTCAAGGACTTCCCTGTCCCCAAGGTCCCCAAAGTCTGCAAGGTACTCACGAGGACCCCAAGGTCTCCCCAAGGTCCCCAGGTCAAGGATGTCACACTCCCCAGTGTCACCCAAGGAGCAGCAAGGAGCAGCAGCTCCACACACCCAGCAGCTCCTTCCCTCCTCACCCATACATCAGAACAACCCAATTAAGTCATTTACAGTGAGGACCTGGAGATGGCAGCAACATATAATCACAAACATAAGCAGTTTTTACATGGTAATTATATATTCTATTTTTTTATCAGTGCAACACAGACAGAAGATTATTTTATGCTTGATATCATTCTAATTTTTGATCCATTTCCCCCCCCCCCCCCAACTTAAAAAGGATTAAGATTGGGCTTCTGGTAATAATTTTGGATATGCCGACTTCATAAGTACTACACAGCTTTGTATTAAACTGATTATCAGTCTACTTTTGCTTATTGTTAACAGCTCTTCTTTGGGCGAACATCTGAGGCACGTGGAACCAGATGGTTGCAATGGTCAAACCGAAAGGCCAGAATATTTTTTAAGTCTGTTTTAAAATAAAACATGCTATTCCTTTAAACTTCATCTGATAAAACAGTCTCAAGGAGATAGGCAACACCGAGAGAGGAAACACCGTGCCTGGCTTTGATCATTTTCAAAAGGAATTGGCACATGTGATTTTCTAGAAGATGAAGGCACCAGGTGAAACTATTTCATAACCCAAGCCCTTTTCTCTGCCGAAACCAGCATCTGCTTCTCGTTTTCCCTTGGTTTGAAGAGCAGCCTGCCTGACCCCCAGTTTACATCAATTACTGCTTGGTAGTGGCGGAAGGCAAGAGGCAGAGGCTTGGAGAACAGGCAGCCATGGGGCCACGTGTGGTGGTGGGGATGGAGAGGAAGGGATGCATGTATGAGGACACACGTGGAGTGGTTGTGAATGAGGCTTCATTTCCTCCTTTCTTGTTATCACAACGTTCATCCTCGCACCCATCAAATGATTCATTCACTTTCCACCATCCAACACAGTGTGCATAGAAATGGGTGGGAGGGCTGGCAAATGGGGAGCGGTTCCTTGGGGACACGGCAGCAGTCCCCTTATCTTCCCCTTAGCTACGTGTCCATGCAAGCAGCTGCCTCCATCTGCAGAGCCCCAGCAGAGATTGAGGCATTGAGGACATCGCTCCCATGTGCACTGTGTCCATCACCATGTCTGGTACTGTGTACAAGAGCATATCCAGAATCATGTCCAGCAGTATAACCAGCACTGTGTCCATCACCATGTCTGGCACCAAGTACAGCACTGTGTTCAGCCCATGTTTCCAACCCCATGTCCAGCAACACTCAGCCCCACTCCCACCACCCCTCTGCCACAAAGACGAGCACAACAAACCAAAACTCCTGTGCATGCAGAGCACTCTTTGGCCAACACTCATGGCTAAAGCCAGCCCTGTCAATGATAATTATAACTAGTACCATAACAGTTGGAAATAACAAATGTAATTCTCCCTGTTTGGTGCCAGTAGGGAACAAGTGTAGAGTGAATGAGTTCATGGTTAGGAATCAAAGATTTACAGACTATCTAGGAGTAATTTCTTATCCACACGAATTAGTAAATCACAGGTAATTATTGCAGACAAAGCTAGGCAGGTTCATCTTACCAGGTCAGTTAAGAATAGCCAGAATAATCAAACTGTCTCTAGAGTCAATAAACAGTGCTGGAGCTGGGGCCAAAAGGGACACGTTTCCCAAGTGCTCACTTCCCCATAGCTCCTCCTGCTCTGGTCATTTCCTCCTGGGGGCAGTTACACACACCTGGTATGCACTCACAGATCAATGCCCACCTGAAGCAATCACAGCATCACTCTGGTGCTGCCATGGGCAGAATGGGATGGTGGCAGCTTGGGGGAACCACTGGGGATGGGTTACTTCACCACTCCATCAGCCAGAGGAGGATGCAATGCTACTCTCCCAATGCTCGGTGCCTCCTGGAAAAAGGATGCGGCGTCATTAAAAATAGAAGCATGAAAGATTATTTACATTTCAAGAATAGCTGAGGTCTTTAAAGAAACTTCCATCATCCTTTAAAGGCTCTTAGTCAAACGCTGTTCATTATTAATGCCTGTTGGCTTTATTTAGCCTATGACTACAATTATATATTTATGAGGTAATCAGCAATTGGAAATTTCCCTGTAATGGTAACTGGAGCTTGGCATCCAAATAAAATGAACACCATTAAGAAAGTATTGCGGTCATTGGGGTGGATCAAGTGTGCTAATAGCCCAACTAACAGCAATTAAGTCAATTAACCATTCAGACATATGCTGCTCAATTTCCCTGCTTAAACAGCCCGGTGCATCTGCGAAATTTGTGGAACTTATTTATGGTGTAAGCGGCTGCTAGTCATTATTAACCAGGGGAAACAGTGAAAATAAGGGAGGCTTGTAAAAAATTAACTACTGCAGCAAAGGGTCTGCTAATTGCCAGTTCCCCTCCCAGTAGGGGAAGGTTTTGTTTTGCCAAGTGTTTATTTATTGTCTTTTGAATGTCACTGCCAGCATTTTATGGAGCTCCCTCCATAGGTGGATGAGGCAGGTGGATGTTGTGGAACAAACAGCCTGGCCAGAAGCAGTCTGAGGTGGGCAGCACAGCGCTGGGAGATGGGAGATGAGCAATGGGATATGGGTGATGTGGGCAACAGGAGATGGAAGATTGGCATGTGGAGATGGGTGATGGATGCTGGGAGATGAGTGATGGGAGATGGGCAATGGGAGATGGGCACTGGATGGAGCGAGGCCTCTCCTCTCCCTTTCACCGTTTTGGGTTCTTGTCATCTGTCCAGGAGAGGATGTTCCAAAGTTTTGTTAAGTGCCTGTTTTAATGAACACCATTAAAGTTAACCTAGCCGTATAAAATACAGGAGAAATCTCCCATAAATACAGGTAAATAGAGATTGTAAAGATAAATAACAATACCGGTGTGTGAGAAGTGATAATGTACTCTATTTACTGCAGGCCCATAAAAGGCCAGTAAAAGATACTGCGCCTTTAATGACTTACTTTCTCCATGGCAGCCAGCACTCACAGTTAGCAAGCTAAGGATGCAGTGACACAAAAAAGCTTACAGATAATTAAATATTGATTTTTGTTTTCTAATCCTATATAAAAATTGTCCTGGGTCTCCCAATGGTAGTTTCATCTCACTAGGACACAGGGAGTGCTATTAACCCTGTTTGGTTTCAAGCTGTTGCAGAACAAATAAACTGGGGCCTGGAGAACCCAGGAAGCTGCCAGCACCCTCCACAAGCACTGTGCCCAGGCAAACAGCTGGGTTGTGGTTGGAGCTGTGTCCCTTCCACGAGGGATCCACCAGCCCTGTCTCTCTGCCCCCCATCCTTGCCCCACGGAGCACCATTGGGTGCATGCTGACAGCTTGTGGGTGTTCTGCAACAAGCAAAAAGGTATTAAAGTAATAACCTCCTAGTCTGCCATGCATGATGTTCTCTATCACTATTGGGAAAGCAATTGCCTCCAGCAAAGATCTATTTCCTAAGTTGCTCATTTACAAACATGCGGTAAGTACTGTGTACACAGTATGAAATGGAATAAACCCCACCATTATACAATAGAGCCACTCATTCACAAAATGAAGCAAGGGGCTTCCTTTCCCAGCTATCTTTTCAAAACCACCATGCAGCACAACACGCAATGTTTGCAGACCTCAGGATGTGAGTAAATCACGTTGCTTTGCATAATTCCTGTCCTTGGGTACACTGTGCTTTGTCTGAAAGAGGAGAACATCCATTCCCATCACTTCTCCAGCGCTGTGCGTAAAAATGAGGCCGTCGCTTTAACGTGCTGGATGGGTCTGATTGAAGGGAAAACAGCAAAACATCCTCCTGAAAAGCTGCATGCACCATTTGCTTAGAAATCTTACTTTTACTTTTTTTTTTATTTGATTTTATTTTTATTGCACAAAGCCTGTAGGCTCAATATTTTCCATGCCAAGTATAAGCAGTTCACCATGTACCCTAAGTCTCTGCTCAGCCAGGCATGGAAGTGCAAAGTAAGGACTGAAGCGTGCCCTAACTCTGTGCTGACCACAAGCACTTGGAGCAGGGGGCTGAGGTCTCCTCCAGATGCTGTACAGCCCCCCCCCAGCCCCGCTCCCCTCACCCCAGCTCCCAGCTGAGTGCTGTGTGGCTGCAGAGAGCTCAGGGAGGGCTGGAGAGACAGAGCAGCAGCCCCTGCGCGCTGCGTCTGAACCTGAGCAGATAACCACAGATCTTTTGTGGTTGTCTGACTCTTTCTCTGCTCTTCCTCTGGGGGTTCCCGACCTCATTTGCAAGCGGTGCAAGCTAACCACTGTGCTGCTGCAGGAGGCTCCATGGGAAGCAGCCCGCACCGAGACTGCAGTGCTGTGCTGTGCTGTGCTGTGCTGTGCTGTGGGTGCTGCTGCCTGAGCTCACCAGTGCCCCTCCCCTGCCTCCCCCCACCAAATCCAGGCTCTTCATGGAGTCTGGATCAACACCTGCCCGGAGTTACAACACCTTCTGCCAAAGCCCCAACACTTGGTCTGCCATTGTCTCTGCCTGCCTGCCCCAAAAACGTAAGGTTCTTTTGATCAAGACAACCAAGTCCTTCCTGAAGGGATGTAGTGAGCCCTGCTCCTACAGATGTCTCCACCTTATCCAAAGAGGAGACCCTGGATTGCCTTATCCAAGGAGGAGTGGTTGGCAAGTGAGGAGGAACACTGGAAGTAGCTCTGCATGCAGCCCCCACATTCCCTGTAGGGGAAGCAGCAGTGCTGTCATGCAGCTCCCAGGTATGTGCAGGAGAAAAGCACCAGGGCACGGGAATATCACCTGCCCAGAGATCATACTTAAGCACCAAATCCACAGCGTGGAGCTGGTGGCACTGAATCCTTAAGCATGAGGTCAGCACTGCATGGCAGCACCCACTGACCCCACCAGACCATGATGGTGGCACCCAGCTGTCCCCTAGGATGTCCCTGTGCCATGGCCCAGGAGTGCTCAGTGTGGGGGGCACCTTCAGGCACTGCCAGCAGGATCCACTGATTGAGACTCAAAAGAAATTCTTGGAGGCCAGCAGGATGCCAGGCCGAAGCAGAACAGCAGCAGGTTTGAGACTACAGACGCGTTCATCAGAGCTGATGAATGCTGGCTTGTCAAGCCTTCCCATTTCAGACCCTGGATTGCCTTTAAAGTTTGCCAAGTCACTTTTCAGCATTTGTGTGGGCAGAAGGAGACGTGCAATTAAGCTGCAATTGCTGCACCGAAGCTGAATACTTTCAAGTTTGTTATTTCCTCAGAAATGACAAAATGCTGGTACTGAGACAAGGAACAGGACGGGCACTGCTGTTGCAAAGCTGTACTCAGCACAGGGAACACGTTTGTCCAAAAACTGATCTGGCTTTTACTGAAGAATGAAGACGTGTACATCAAGAGCTGCTTTAGTATCAGACAAGGCTGGGGAACTGGAAGCCACAATCACAAACCGCATCAGAGCACTGGGAGGTGGGGGTGGGGGGACACAGGCAGCAGTGCTGCTGCAGCCATCATCCAGCACACGTATCTACTGAGGGCACAGCTCTGGCACTGCTTGGTGCAGGGCATGGGCTCAGCACCACCTGTGAAGAGCCAGGGCACTGATTTCCCAACACCAGAGGGACATCTTGGTGGGCACCTTCCCCACAAA
The DNA here is from genome assembly GCF_023343835.1 of Lagopus muta. NCBI lineage: Eukaryota > Metazoa > Chordata > Aves > Galliformes > Phasianidae > Lagopus > Lagopus muta. Next base: position 5,433,250 of record NC_064449.1, on the reverse strand, counting down.
GTTCTTATTCCTGCACGCATAGCAGCACAGTGCCAGCATTGAAAAACTTCCTCCTAGGCCATAAAGCACGCCGGCAGCAGGACGGATCGATCTGGAGGCATTTGGCTGCTGCACTGTGTTCATTTCAGGCTCCTGGCTGAAATGCAGTGAGCACCTCGGCAGGAGACACAGGGTTGAGGAATGGCTCACCAGGAACTGGCCCAGAGATCGTGATGTTCTCCCGGGAGTAACCAGGCAACAGGAATGGGAGCACCCAGTTGGTGCGGAGCCTTGCTAACATATTGCTTCTTAATCAACACTTAAACAAGAAATGCTCTTTTCCGTCTAATGCCTGGGCTCGTTTCAGAGCATGCCACCCAGTCTGAAAGCAAGAGAGGAACTCTTTCAGAAGGGAACATTCACCCAAAATAAGTGATGTAATCCAACAGTCATTTTCTGCCTTGGTTTTGCTGACTGCAGAAAGATGTGTTTGGTTGCACGCTGCTCTCATGCCAGCTCAGCTTTGCTTCCCACTGCAAAGAGGCAACGAAACCACAGAACAACCAACTAACTTGCATAGACTGGGATGGCACGGGGCACTCCAGGCTGTGCACCTTGCAACCCCTTTCAGCAAAGCTGTTCCCTGCTGCAAGCACTAAGCCAGGCTATGGGGCACAGTGGCATGCAACATGCACATCTTAGGGATGCTGTGTCAGCACGCAGAGCCCCGTTCATTTTGTCCATTAACTGGGCCAGAACAAGTGCAGCTGCAGTGGCTGTGAGCACCTCGAGTGGGAGCCCAGGGCGTGGGAACCACACCAGCACTCCCTCTGAGCTCGTTCCACTCATGCTAGCCAAAAATTTTGAAACCCAAACTCATCTCTTTGGAAACCGTTGTGTTATGGTTACAAACCTCCCATGGCAACATGTGATTTTGATAAAGTTTAATTTCAACCGAAATTGAAACAAAGTATTTCAATGAAGGCAACACCGTCCCCTTTTTTAACATTTTCCAAATGTCACATTTTGATATTTCGCCTTGAAATGTCTTTCCTTTGGAAATTTATACTATTGAAGAAAATGAAGATGAGGTTCGATCTCTTCCCAAACCACGCGACTGAGGGCGGGGATCCCTTCCACGCATGTGGATGCGGCACTGGAGCCCACTTACCCCAGTGGTGGCACTGAGTTTGATGGTGCAAAACAAGACAAGGGAGGGAGGAGAGGGCACAGCGAGCACAGAGAGGGATTTCTAAGCATCCTGGGGCGTTTTACGCACAGGGCTATGTGGATTGTTGGAGGGCTCCACCGTACTGGGCAGCGGAAAGGGGCTGTGGCCACTCCTGCCTGGGAGATGGGATGATGGCAGTTCTTTGCAGCCTATTTTAAATCACAGTTTCCAGCAGAGTTGGAGAAGACAAGGACAGGAGGGGGGGGGGGGGGGGGGGGGGGAAGGGGGGGAAAAGTGCCGGGCAAAAAAGAAAATCACAGACAGCAATAAATTCTCCTGCAACGGTCTGAAGAACAAAATGCTTCCTAAGCAAGTTCAGCTAGAAGTATGCGTGCAAAAACCATATGGGCAGTGGGAGTGTGTGGGTGTGCTTGTCAGAGGTGCTGAGCGCCCAGCGCTGCCCGGGTGCAGAAGCATGGCATCTCAGGGCACTCGGCTGCGAGGGGCGAGCGTGGGTGGTGTGTGTGCATGGCTGTGCACGTATGCACACACGTGTCAGCACGCGTACATGTGTGTGTGTGTGTGCATGCGTGCACGGGTGCGCCCTGCGCCAGGCAGCCGTGTGCGGGGTGCTGCTGGGATGCTGCTCTTTCCCAAGGGCAGTGCCTGGAGCCCCACATGCAGCGCCTGTGCCCGCTGTGCGGGTGGCTCATGCCCACGTGGGGTCACCGTGTGCGGCTGCTGATAATGCAGGGCTGGGGGCTGCGTGGAGCGTGATGGGAATAGCGACGGCGCTGCTGCTCCCGAGGGCTGGGAAGGCACGGCGGTGTGCTGGAGCTGCAGGCAGCCTGTGAGTGGAGACAGATAAGGGACAGCATTGTGAGCCACGGGATATTTTTAACGCATACACTTAAAGAGAAGGTTGTGCCCCCTTCTGATGGTACGGATAGCAAAGCCTCGCTCCTTGTGATATTTTAAAAGGCTGCAGGAAGGATTAAAATGTAATTCCAAATTCAGATTCATGTCTCCTCTTCAGCTCTTTTAAAGGCTCAGTGGAACTCGTCCTATTTCAGAGGAGAATATCTCCTCCTCTCCGGCACCTCCAGCATTGCCTGTGCTCAGCAGCCTGTATTTACACCAGGAGTGAGAGAACTGAACACAATGAGAATGTTGGAATGTTTTGGCAGTTCACAATCCACAAGCTAGCTCTGGTTGCTCCTCATACCTTGTTCTGCAGGAGCTGAGCGACTGGTCCAACTTTGCCTTTGGTAACTGAGTTCCCTTTGCAGCCCCTTACAATCCTACAACAGCCATGTGCTGCTGCCCAGGCCGAGGCATTGCCCAGCTCTCCTCGCAGCTGTATCAAAATCACCCAGGAACCCAAGGTTCCTTCCGATTTATGCCACCATAAATGAATTTAGCATGTTAATAAATGGCCAGGCTATTAATAAAAAGAGAGCTACCGAAGATCGTGGACGTCATGACTAGAGCAAGGTCATGCAATCACTTCTGCCCCATCGCTTTCCTCGCCTTCACATCCTCCGCATTTCGGTCTTTCTGACGCCAAGCTGGCTATGAAGGGCGTCCCCATGGAACCCCATGGAGCTGTGTGTGGGACAGCCCAGTCCCTGCTGCCAGCACTGCAGTGGGGCCGAGCGGTGCCACACTCCTCGTGACACGCTTCCCGTGGTGACATCCCCCCCTCCACTCACAGCTCTGGCACTTCTGTCACTCTCGTCCCAAACCATCTGGCTCCTGCAAGCAAATAGAAGTCCTCCTACACAGACCCTCTGCTGAGGGACGGATCCTTTCCTGGCTGACACCAGCAGCCTCCCACTGATGGTGGCCATCCCCACGTGTCCGACCTGGGCCATTTCCCCCCCAGATGCTGCCTTGGGAAAAAGGGAGCAGGGTCTGGGTCAATAACTGCCGTCAGCAACAAAATATTTCATTCTGACTTCAGATTTTAGAAACTATTAAGAAAGCAAAATGAATTTGAAAATGAATATCTGGCAGTCCGTTCCAATAAGGCCAACAGATAATGCTTTAACCTCGTTCAAATGTGGGGGGTTTATTTCAAAGCAAAAACTTATTAACATAGAAATGTTCCTGCAAAAAAATAGTTTCACCATGATATATCTCTGACAGGTAAAAATTGAATTGCAAAACTGTCAACCAGCTGTGTTTAGATCAGGCACCTTAACTAGAATCCAAAGGAATACAAAATAATGGGATTTTGCTTACGCTCAAATTGTCTCTTATGTTTAGAGCCGTGCGAGCAATATGTTCTCAAAACACGTGGTGGGAAAACAAATAAATAAATAAATGCAAAGGATTTTGACCATTGGTGAATCAGAACGCTCCGAAAAGCCGGCTTCCAGATGAACGGAGCGACTGCGTATGGGAGTTTTCATTTTACCTTTACTCTTCTTACCTTTTCCCCCAGCAATTGACTTGGTGCCACGGCGCTGCGCTCCCCCTGCGCCTGGGATGCGGCACCCAGGCTGGTGTCACCAAGCAGTGGATCTGTGCCTCACCCAGGACCGTCCTCACGTTTCTTCCCCTCTTCTATTGGTGTCTTTTGATTACGAGCCCGCTTTGAAGAGACACTAATTGTAGCCTGCACACAATGCTTGTAATTATGCCTATTACATTTTGATTCATTTCCATATGTCAACACTACTACAAGGGGGACGCTGGGGGGGGGGGCGCAGTTTTATAATCGGTTATTGTCTGCAAAAAAATCTGCGCGGCGCGTGAGTGAAGTGTTCTTTGTGGAAATTGAAAATAAGATGATAAATAAAAGTCTTCCTCTGACATCCAGAAAATGGACACTTTAAAATAAATTGCCACTGTTGATCAAGAAGATTGCTAGCTACCTTTTACATTAATGAGGGAAATACTCTTCAAGTCCCTAATAGCAATATGTTTGAGTATGTCATTTCAATAGCTTCTTTCTTAATAAAGCTTGACCCTAATATTCCCTTTGCTGTCAAAGGCATTGTCCTGCCAGACGTATCTGTGAGTTTTAGCTGCTAATCAGAATAAAAAGGGAGAGGCGAGAGTGACTGTCATGCAAAGGGCCACAGCACCAGGAGCAGCGAGGTGCTGCCCCGGCCAAGGTGGGACCTGTGAGGATGGATGGGTCCTGCATCCCCCTCACCCCATGGCTACCAGTGTTTCCAGTGACCTCCACTGCTTCCAGCGCCCACCTCGGCATCATTGCACCCAGTGCCCACTAATTACAGCACTTGCAAAAGTCGGAGAGGAGCTTATTCTTTAGCAATCAATCAATACAAGTTAAAAGGGCATCTTGTTTGTTTCTGTAACAATGCTCTTTAGAAAATTGGGACCTTTTACATTTCCTGGCTGATACGCCATCAGTCATACGCTGCATCAGTCACATCATGTTACGTCTCAAAGCATAATATAACATGATGTGACCAGTGCACCGGGCCAGGGATTTACAAAGAGAAGCACTGCATTCTGTAAGATATTATAGAGGGTTTTTTCTTTTTACCAGATGAAGCAGTCGTCTTTGTGCAGCTGGGAGCTGCACACCTGCATGGTCATGCAGTGCCGCTGGCTGTGACAAGGGCAGGGACACATGCCCAGAGCAGCACCCACCTCTGTCATACACTGGTGGTCACTGCATGATGCTTCAGTGCCCACCTGGGCACACACGGGTGTTCTCAGGAACGGTACTTCAAAGGAACACATAGGGAGGTTTTGTGAACAAAGCTGCTTCTGGGTTTGTCATACGGGTGAATTCCATCTTTCAAGCTCCTAAGACGCTCCTATTTTAGCAAAGTGAAATTTTAAACTCCGAAACAGCAGAAAAGCCACATTTCCCCTCAAAATAATGGTAGCAGAAAGATTTCCTGGATTGGCACCAAGCTGTATTACATAAAAGAGAGATAACTCAAGCACTGACGGGGATACAAAGCAGTTGACTTTCCAGTGCCTCCATTTGATCAGAGACTCCGTCCTGTGGACCTCCCTGGTTGGAAGGTGATCTCAGAAGACTGTTATACATGAAGTACAACGTCTGAATTACAATTAACCCCGAGTTTCTCCAAGCCTGGGAGCTCAGCCTCCCTAAGCACCTGTCACCAACCACGGCTGCACAAACCCTCATTTGTGGTTCCTATTGCAGAAGCAGACCCCCAGAGGCACTGCTCGTGGAGGGATGCTGAAGAGCTGAGGAGGCTTCAGGAGCGAAGGGGATGATGTATTCCGTTTTTAATCAGGGCTGTGGAGAATATTCAGGAAGCTGCCCACATAGGGACATAACCTGGATGTAACGCACAGGCTGGTAGAAAAGTTTCTGAGAAGGGAACGTTGTGACTTTTTCCTACAGAGCAGCTAAACAGCAAAAAAGTTAGCGATTGGAAGAGTTCTTATTTATGCTGATAAGTTATCATCAGTGTCACGGAGATGAACATTTAGGCAGAACAGCTCCCCTGCCCACACACGGTGTTTGCTTTTTAAAAGTATTGCAAATAGCTCAGTGGCTTTAAATAAATAAATAGCTAATGAGTCACACCAATAGGAATTTAATGTCAAGACGGAGGAAGTGCCTGCTGAGTGCCTAGCCTAGAAAGTTGGTTAGCACTTGTTAACCACCTCAGTGCCACTCCTGTTAGCAACTCTCCAACAGGACCCAGGGAGGCAGAGCTCCCGGCCAGAAGGCTGGGGACATCAGTGGGGAGGTGACATGGAGCTGGAAGGTGAGAGCATCCCTCTCCTTCATTCAGCTCATCTGATGGACCTGCAAAGCTCCTCAGTTGCAGAGTACTTCAGGTCCACTCTCATCACCCACACTGCTTTGGGACTTCCTATGTACAGCAAGCTGGCTGCTGGGAGAGTGGGCTGAGCTCAGGCAGCCCTGCCTTGCCAAAGAACTGGGCCCGCTGCTGACCCCATCTCATGCTGGCAAATCTGCTCCCATCACACGGCACAGGCTTTTTCTCATGGAAATCTCATCAGCAGAATAAGAGCATTTTTTCTTTCTTTTTTTTTTTTTTTTTTTACAGTGCTGGTCAGTCTGAAAGCCCAGACGGAGATCATTTCAATTGCTTCTCCATCCCCAGTGACCCCACAGTCTGTCCAACAACGACCCAGTGAGAAGCCAAGGAGAGAAACTCCAGCTCAGCAGCCACACAGCTCCTCTCCCCACTCCCTGCCCTGGGCACTGAGCAGCAGAGGAGGGGTCTGCTGTAGGAAACCCAAGGTGCATGGGCAGGAAGGCACCGGAGCTCTGCAGAGGACATCGAGGTGTGATGCTGAGCCCTGCACATAGCAGCTGCCACAGGGGAGCACAGGGTGTTCAGACCCCAATGCTCCCAGTGCGGGCATTGCCCAGCGCCCGGCGGTGGGGGAGGCGAAGAAGGAATGGAAAAATCATCACACACATTGCACAGATGGAAAGAGTTTACAGCCCTCCTCACTTCCTCATCCTCGTGGTGTAAATTATACGGACAGATGTACAATCTGGGACGTTGTCCAGATTTCCTATTTTTTATATATATTTCTTTTTTTTTTTTTTTTAAGAAAGAGAGATGCTAAAACAACACTAGCTCTGCCATGTCTTGTCCTTGGCTCTCAGTGTTGGCTATGGGATGGAAGCAGCCAGAACTGCTGGCACGTGGGGAGTGATCCAGATCAGCTCAGGGGCTGCCCATGGCGCTGCTCACTGCACTCTGGCACATGGGGACGTGGCTCTGCCCGGGCAGGGTCTGTCTGTGCCCACTTGGCCTCTGTAGGCACAAAGCACCACTGGCACTGCTGCCAGTGCTGGGTTGACCACACTCCCGCACCTGAATGGGAGCAGCTCTTTGGATATTTACTAGATTGCCAGGAACAAGAGGGAGGAGGTGGATGACAACATATTTCCAGCGCTTTGCTTTGCACAGCCATCCTAAAGGCAGCATGTGTGTGTCTGCAAAGGGCTCTGTGTGCCTCTCTGTGCTGCTTCCAAACAAGGATCAAGCACATTTTCCAAAGCATATTCTCCCCCGTCAAACTCTGCTCTCACTTTGGAGACTGTCCACGGCTTTGACACTCCTGTGGGTTTTCTACCCACATCCTTGTGCCAAAGATTCCTTGGCGGAGCAGCAGGCTATGCTTGGCTGCTGCTTGGGGGGGGGAGTGGAGCCACTCATGCCCTGCTCTCAGGGACCCAGCCCTCCTGCCAGCAGGTGCCCAGGGAGCCTGCATTGTGATGCCCATAGGGGTGACATTCTCCTGCTCCCTGCTGTCCCCCCCCATGGACCCAGCCACAGACTGCACTGAGGAGACTTGAGATTTCCCAATGCGTTTCCCTTAGAAAACAGTCTGATTGCAGTGAAATACACTTCTCTGTCTGAAAAGTTCTGACTGGCTCTAGCGAAGAGTAAATAGTAATTAAGCAGTGAACTGGGCATCATAGAAATGGGTGTGCCAGCAGCATCTCTGCGGGACAGAACTGACAGAAGTGCACATGGCTCCTTCACCACAGCTGCCATCCCAGGGCTGCAAGGTCCTGGAGGACCCAAGGAGGAGACAGGGGGGAGGACACGTGGGGTAGCACAAAGGCTGAGCACTGAGCACGCAGCCCAGGGAAAGCCTGACGTGTGCTGGGAACCAGGGGACAGCAGGTGACAGCCCAGGATCTTCATGGACACATCACCTGAGCAGCAAGGAGTCACCCCAGGGACCTCTGTGAGCAATTACATGGAATGAAGACTTTCTTTATGCCTTGCCACAGCAGGGAATCAGAGCCGTTAGTGGGAATTCCCAGGCCTAGTCCTGCTCAGCTTTGCTCTTAATGGGAATGGATTTTTATGCTAAACCACCAGAGAACCAGAAAGCAATGAAAATAATTTAAAAAAATTAAAAATCAGGCTGCAGGTTGGCCTCCCATGCCCCTCTGCAGCACAGCACTAAGCATTCCCACACACTGACCACAATGTTCTCCACTCTCCCTGGGACCTTACCCAGAACTGACTGTTCTGCTCTGCACCCAGGCTCCAGCAGAGCACAAACAAGTTGCTCCAGAGCAGGGAATGAAATCCGAGGCATTTGTGTGTGCTTTGTACTCTAAACAGGAACTGGCCTGCCACCTCAAACTCCATACCAAATCACAAGCAACAGAGCAGAAAACCAAATTATTCTCAGCTGTTACACTGCTTAATTTAATATTTCCAATGAGCTCCTTTTCCTTCTCTTCAAGAATGAAATGCATATTTGTGCTGTGTCACAAAACATTAGATTTTGTCAAGGCAATTCATTTTTCAATGGTAATTTGTAAGTGCGCACCATACCACACACGGTCTGGGGAATTTTATGGCTTCTTTCTGAGGGAAGGAAAATAAGGAGCACTCAAACTAGTGATGAGAGCATGGAAAATAAAAGTGAGGAGAGGTAACAATAACAGGCAGAGCATTCATCTCAGCCACGCAGCTCTCAGAAAGGAGAGCTCATGGAGCCAGCAGCAGCCACGGGCTTTGGGTGCTCCAAGGCCAACGCTGCAAGAGATGGGCGCAGAGCAAGCTCCAGCTCTCTGCAGCGTTTCAAACACGGAATGTAATGGGGCATAAAACAGGCTAAATAGCCTCATCAGCTTGATAATAAAGCAAATAGAAGCCAGCCAGCTCCTGGCCTCGTTATCACAGGGAGAACTTTGTTGAAGACAGCATTTAGGTGGGAAGTTCATCAGAGGAACTGCATGATGAGACAGCGTGCTCCTGTAATTACACCTGTGATTTGAGGCTTGAATTATGTCACCAGTGGGGGCAAGAGGGGACTCAATCTACTGTTTGTCATACTGTATTCACAGGCAGCCAATTAATTAAACTCATGCTGCAGAGACCTCCATGACCAGACCCAAGGAAAAGGAAGGAATTCCCCACCCCAGTGCTGAGCTCAGCTACTCTAGTGCTGGCTTGCTTTTCCACCTCTTTGCAGGCATCAGGCATGGAGTGCAGCAGGATGGGATGCAGCCTGCATGAGTTCTTCTCCAGTGATGCTGAGAATACTGGCAGCAGCGAGTGCTGGTGCTTGGTGCCAGGGTGGGATTTCCCCCAAAGCAGGCTGTCTGGGGGCCGCTTCTATTTCTGGTTGGGCCACCATAGCACTCACACCACACCGAGCCCCTGAGTCCCTCAGTCTTGCCTGCTTTCTCCCCAGTTGGCACTGCAACTCAGAGCAATGCGGTGTTTGAAGCGAGAGCTTTGTATATGACTATTAGACATCAGAGGGTATTTCCAGTTTATGGTTTATGCCTTTGGAGGGCACTTTGTCAGTAGGGACGACAGCAGGGTTTCCCAGCTGGGGGCTTCTGTACTCCTGCCCCACGGACATCACAGGAGAGCTGTGATCCCACGGGTGCTTATTGCCTGGTGAAGCACCAAAGAAAGATAGCACTGCCATGCTCCTGTACCAGAGGGCCGTGGGGTCCTTGTGCACCCCACACCCCCCTGTTGGGCCCTCCCACATGCCACCCCGCACAGCACCCAGTGCCCATGGCGCTCCCTCTGCTCACCACCTGCACTTTGTTTTTGTGCTCCACTGCAATAATAGCAGGTATCCAGCCTGTCAGGGGCTGACATGTTGTGACACGCTGCAGTGTGACAAGTCCTGAGTGATGCCACTAAACGGGATCCTGTTGCATCCGTGCCAGAAAGCACTGAGACTCTCCTGGTTGGTACCACCAGCCGTTCTCCTCCGGCAGGAGATGGGCAGAGCAGCCCAGTGTTGGCACGCATCTAGGTGGCAGAACGCTGCCAGCTTTGTTCCGCACTGTTGGCTGCACACTGCCCTGGGGAGCAGTGCAACACCCAGCAGCCCCACGCACCCATCCCTGCTGCATGCCGGGCTCCGATGGTGCAGGGATCTGTTTGCTTCCTCAGTGCCCAACGACCAAGCAAGAGAAGATTTATAGCGTATTTTAAGGTTAATCAGTAAAATCTTTCAGGCAACTAACTGTATAAGCTTCCATTCAAATTGTGTGATTTATAACGCTGAGAAGAAGTGATTGGAAACAGCACAGAGAGCTGCAGGAGGTGGCGTTTGCTCTGAGTCCCCTTGGACTCAATGGGCACTGCTAAGCTGCACCCATGCTGAGCTACCAACATCCCCATGTCCCTTTGCAAGCTGGGCTTTGTCCCCCACCATCCCTGCTGCCAGCTAACAAACCTGTGGACGCAATGCTTCAGCTTAACAAAGACAGCAACCAGCCTGTGGATGACCATCTCCAGTGCATTGACCACAGCCAGGCAGAGTTAAATAACGGTTCCAAGCAGAGAGAAAGCAATTACACAACATCTAGACATTCTGTGTGGCTCCTGAGCCACTGAGCTCTTTGGGAGCAGCCAGCGAGGGGACTGCAATAATCACAAATAGTGTTTATTTGCCTTACTTAAAAATATACGGATTTTCTCTCCAGTTCTGGGGAGGGGGAAAGGTTAATGAATTCCTTCAGAGCCAAGAGATCTTCAGGCCTCTCAGTGGAAACGAGGTCAGAAATCAATGCTGGAGGTGGAGAAGGGAGGCCAGGTTGGAAAATAATGAAAAAGAGAGGGAAAAAAAATACATAAATAAAGAGGCAGGGAAAAATGATAAGCTAAACAAATGGCAGGGCAACACTCGCTCAGCTCCCCACAAAGAATATTGAATTATTGTCTATAATTTGGGCTATCGAACCTAAATTAGGGCCTCCAGACTAAAAACCGCTGCATTGTGCAGGGGTACATCAAGGGTCAAACGCTCCTTTGGTTTGCTCATTATTTGCTCTGATACTAGGCTGTCATTAGCAGCAGCAGCACTGAACAAAGCTACATTACAAAGGCAGTACACATCAATGGTGCTAATTAATTGGATTAATGGAAGGGCAGCACAAATTAGGTCTGGCTTGGATAATTTCAATGAAAACTGAATACCAATCCCCAAAGTCATTGGAATATGGATGAGGCAAATTGAGTTAAAATAGAGGAGACTGCTGCATTCATTAGCCCGCCCACCCTCTGAAGTAGTTGTTTAATATGCAAACTATTAATATGCAAATCAGCACAAATGAAAAAAGTGCTTTTTTTTTTTTTTTTTTTTAATTCTCCTGAACACAGGCAGCTGCCTGACGTGAAAGAGCTGCGCGTTTCCATGCTGGCAGAGGATGGCATTGCAGAGAGGAGCTTTTTATCTCAGAAATACACATCTTGTAGGCTGCGCTGCCCTCGGCCCAGCAGCACACAGCCTAGGGCACAGAATGGGCTGAGATCAGCAAAAAAAAATTAAAAACAAATCAACAATCCTGCCCCAAACCAGGCTGCCAGGTTCAGGGAGCTCTGCACACGGGCTCTTTGAGCACAGTACGAGCAAAGTGGGCTTGGGAGATGCTCAGCCCAACAGTTGGCACCTTGTCCTGCCCGTGCTCCCATGTTTGAGGCATGGCCCTCAGCTCAGCACCTCTCCTGGCTCCAAAGCACTGGTAACTGCTCTGCTCGCTAATTGGAAAGGTAGCTTTCTCACTGGTTGTAAACCCTCTTTGCAGGAGGAAGCCTTTCAGCAGCAGAGAACTCTTCACCGATATAGAAACAAAGCAACATTCAACATCTAGACTGAAGCTCCCACATTTGGGCCAGAAACTTGAGAAAGAGCAAACCAAATCATTTATTGAAGCAAGGCAGCAAGTCTGCCCGCTCCTGTAACCAAGAAAGGCACTCCAGCTCTCCCAGGACCTTCAGGTCCCTGTGGGTCTCAGGCAGAGCTCTGGTGCCCAGGCACTGTAGGAGCACCACAAGATCACACAAACGGTTCCTCTCGAGACCATAATCCTATCTGCTTTGGCCAGCATAAGAACAGCTGAGCACGTGAAGATTAGCAATAATTCCCAACCCATTTCTGACTTCACGGTTCCAGCCCCGTAAATTACAGCTCTATTGTGGCGCTTTCCCAGCGCTGCTGCGGCGCCAATCACCACCCTCCGACAATTACACAGCAAGTGAAAAACTTCTTAGAAACTGTAATTACACCTAAGAACTGTTTCCCTCTTTGGCTTCCTCTGCCTAGCGGGTGACCCTTCAATGTTGTGACAAACGTGTTGTTTGGAATTATTTTTTCATTTCTAGCTGTTAACCAGACACGTCACCGCTTCAGCTTTTGGCATTTCGCGCTCTGATTTTTCTTCATACTTAAATAAGATTATGCGTGTTATCTCGCACCCACCACGTGCACGTGCCACTCGGGGCCCACTGCTGGCAGCCTCACCCAAGGGCTGATGCAGGCAGACGCAGCTCTGGAGAAACTGAGGCACACTTACAGAATCATGAAGGTTGGAAAAGACCTTTAAGATCATCCATTCCAACCATCCACCTACCACCAACACTGCCCACTAGCCATGTCCTAAAGTACTACAGCCACCCTTTCCTTAAACACCCCCAGGGATGGTGACCACTTCCTCTCCGGGCAGCTTGTGCCAGTGCCTGACCTCTCTTTCTGACAACGGATTCTTCCTAATATTCCATCCTTTGACTTAATTGAGATTCCCACGTCCAGGGAAGCAGCTCCTTCTTCCCTGGAGGAATGAGCCTTTCACAGCCTAAGCACCCCTTGTCAGAGTAGTGTCAGCAGGACTGGGACAGGGACAGCACTCTATGTTCCTTTTCGAGCTGTTACTTTTACACCTTTCCTTTCTTCTGCAGGTTCCTACACTGTGCTCACCACTTGGTTTCGAGTGCCTCATCACTGCAGAATACATGTAAGCCCTTTGCACACAATTAAGCCATTAAACACCACAAGAGATGAGGGTTGCTCTTCTCTTCCAGGACATCACTGAGTTTGGCAAACCATGCCATCAGTCCTGGGGCATTTGGATGTGTGTGAAAGCAGCCCACTAGGAAGTAAACATCTTAGTTTGACTCAACCACAGCACTGCACTGATTTGCTCGGTGCTCCATCCCGCCACAGGATGGGCATGGGATGAACGCAGGGGTTCCTTAATGCCTCTTTCCAGGAGCTCACCCTGCCTTCACTAACCAAAGTCAGACCAGCTCCTCAGCAGAACAAGCCTGGAGCATGGCAGCTATTTTCTTGGTGATTTCATTGGGTTTGTTTTTCTGTGCATAAGGCGATGTTCCTGTGATCCCTCCAAGACCTGGCAGAGCCTGCGCGCTCTTGTCACCCTGTAACAGCTTCCTGGATTAATGATTCTGCAAAGGGCTAATTCTTAAGAGGGCAATGTCTTTTGCAGGCTGGTATTGATCTTTGTCAGCTTCCCCTTGAAAGAAAGAAAATATTGGCTTATTTACAAAAGGCAGCTTTTTGCTCCTGGCAAGTCAGCCTCAAGATTCACGGCTCCTCGTGTCCCTCAGAAATTGGATAGGCTGAGGGGGGCTCCTGCAGTGTCAAAATCAAAGTCCTCAAAGTTCACAAAACTGCAGACTTAGATGGCAGGAGAGGGTGGGGACTTCTGCCAAGCCAACGGGCAGAGGGTCCCACGCTGCAGAACAAAGCCCATCACAGGGCTGAGCTGGGGAAAGGAGCTGTGCAGAAAGCAGATCCTGTGTCATGCCTGAAACGCTGCAGTTGAGCTCTGGTTTGTGTTCCACAGCAGAAGATAATAGAGGTTTTCAACAGTATGTATGGGATAGATTTTATATGTATATATTGATATTTATATAACAGCAATGTAAAAATATAAAAAAACGTACAACATTCAAACTGAAAAACAATCTAAATGCTGGGGGGAAAAAACAGGAAAACAAAGAGAGACTCTTTGATAAGCAGCATTACACTGAAATGGAAGCATTCCCACCAACCATTTTCCCTTCAGAAGATGGCCTTTGCAGCAGCAGGACACAGCCAGGCAGCTCTGGTTCCTCCCTGCAGAAGGGCCCGCCGACACTGAGCAGCACAGGAGGTGTACACAGAGAGCCCTGAGCTCTCTCTGCCTCCTCAGAACAGAACCCAAAATATCTGCACAGCAACAACCAAAGGCACAGGGCTGATTTGCAAAGCCACCCCAGAATAGCGCAAATCTGTGTGCATCTGTGCATATGTATAGATACGTACACACACAAATAGAGAAGGAGGCGTTTTCGGCTCAGATAAAGGAGGAAACATGAACTACAATGCTAAAAAGAGGCAGGAGGATGCACGGCTACAGAGCACTGCCTGGGATGCACCCAATGCTTGGTGCAGTCAGTGCATGCCCTACGGCTGCCCCATGCCTCCTGTGGGCAGTGTAACACTCAGCACAGCACAGCCCCACTGGTGTCCCCACAGCGGGCACAGGGCTGGGCTGCAAATTCCCCACAGGATGTTTATGGCCAAGCTTGGTGCAGCACCACCAAAAACCGCATTGCTGGGCCTTGATGCTCTCCCCATCTGAGGATGCACACCTGAGTGCCTGCCGGGCTGTGCATAGGTCGGCGGTTCTGCACACCCTGAGCCCCCGCTGTGCAATATTACACACTGAATACAAATAAACAACAAGACGAAAAAGCTCTTCCACCCACCAACTCCTGCTGTGCAGAAGGTGCCAAATCAGATTACAGCGCACAGTTGCCACATTATCCTGTCTCGACTTCACTAACGCTCATTAAGCTTCTAAAATCCTTTTTATGGTGTTTATAACACCTCCAGAGGAGTTTACTGTGTAAATATTATTCTACCATTAAATCCTGCAACAAGGCAACCGTCAACAAGTGGAATTTGTAATGGGCCTGCCGAGAGGGCTCTGCTTGCAGGCTGCAAAGCCTGTGAAGTGAGGCCAACGAAAGCAGCCAAGAACACAGTACGGAGTGATAAAGCACTTCATTTTGATGCTTTAAATCTCCTACCACTTGGGCCTGCTTAATGTAACAGGCCCACTGAGACGTTAGATTTGGGCCTGGAGTCAAATAAGCTACGGGGAGCCACTTACTGAAAGCAGCCTTCCACGTAGCGGAGCATTAGCAGTTTAACCCAGCTAATCTGGCACGGCAGTGTGGGAGGGGGTGTGAGGGGGGGTTACCCCAAAACGGGGCCAAGCCCAGCTCCCAGCATGGGGCAATGTGATGCGTGGGGCAATGGGACCACGGAGCCGCGGCACAGAGCTCCCTGCTCACCCCATTGCAAACAAAGGCAGGCAGAGAGGAGATGGGTGCATGGAAAAGAGAGAGCAGAAAGCAGAAGGAAAAGGGGGGGGGGGGGGGGGGGGGGGGGGTCAGGAAGTGGAGGGGAGGGAAGGAGACTCCCTGAAGATCCCGCGGAGTTGGCGAGTGTCAAAATATCAACAGCTGTTCCCAGAGCACAAAATAAACACATTGGAAACGCACGCGCTCTGCGGAGCCGAGCTGCCCGCGCCAAGAGCCGCTCTGTTCCCCCGCCAGCCCCAGCACCTGGCTCTGCTGGATGGCAGCTCTCGGGGTGTGCCAGCCCTGCTCACTGCCAGGCAGCACCCGGCCAGCCAGACACAGCACCGCCGCCCTCTGCTCCAGTGATGGAAAATGAACCCAGAAAGAAGCATGGGGCCATCCATAATGAAAACGCTGAGCACGTCGCCGATGCCCCATTGAAGCATTTCAAGCACTTGTACCCCTTTCTTAAAGCCTCCCCTCCCAGAACAAAGGCAAAATCCCAAGTCTGTCCTTAACTGTTAAACACCACTTTGAAACGAAAAAAATCTCATCTTGAAAAAAAAAAAAAAAACAATCTGATGCATTGTGAGGTTTTGGGAAATGAAGCGCCTTCCTTCTTTTTGGGGCCAAAGCAGCAGTGGAGCTCAAGCTCAAGCAGCAGCCCCCTGCCCTGACCCTTGGTGCTGTGCCAGGCAGCATCGGGGTATCTCAGCACAGCACAGCACGGTTTGGTACAGCACGGCCCCACAGCTTGGCAACCTGCACTAGCGCAAGAAAGAAGATGACCAAGTTTGGAAATGTTGCTAAATAATTTCTACCAGATGTGTTTCCTTGCTCCTTTGTCAGTGCCTACACCCACAGGCGGGGCTCCTCAGGTTCAGGGGCTGCTCTCCCCCCACACAGAGCCAGGCAGCATCACAGCAGCTGGGAGCCCATATAGGGTCCATTCCATGAACTTCACATTTCACAAAACCATTTGGAAGAGGAGAAACAAACACTGCAAAGCGCCTGTGAAGGAATACGCTGGAAAACATCGCTGCAGCTTAGCTAAAATGGTTGGGGCTTGACAAAAGCGCTTGGAGTTTATTTTGACTTCCAGCAAAATGATCTATCGTGTAAAAATAATATGGAAGACAACAGTTGTGATGCAAAACACAATGCAATATGATAAATAATGAAAATATTGAAATACAAGCTGTTTGCAAATTAAAAATTGAAACAACTTGATACGAGAATGTCACAGAGGGTGTCACAGCGTGCTGAGTGCTTTTCCAGCCTCCCCTCCAAAACAAAGCCCTGTTGCAGAGCTCCAGCACCAGGCTGCTGGCACACAGCGTGGCAGCTGCTGGCATCAGAGCACCATGCACCCTGTGCCCCGTGGTGTGCCCCCAGCTCTCTGGTGATGGCATACACACAGATGTGTGAAGGAGCAGCCACTGCCATTGCAATAGCACACAACAGGCAGTGGGTGGGGGAACCAGAATGGAATAGAGCAGGTCCCCCCATCCTGCAGGATTAGATCCCACGCTGCCCCAAGCCCCACAGTGCACAGCCCTCTTCCAAAGCCGTGTCCAGACACAATAGGACGACAGTAGCATCAGGAAAGGAGGGAAAAATATCTCCTCGTGCTTCTCCTAGGAAATCGCAGCTCGATAACTCCCCCCGAAGATGCATATTTTAGCAGCGTTGTCATCCACATATTTATCTTCTCAGTAAGCCCCGAGAAAAGGCCAACACTGTGCACATGCGAGAGCTGCAGCTGGTGCTGCTTCCTGCACGAGGCCACAGCTGTGGGGAGGGCTAAAGGAGGGGAAGGGACTGCCCTGAGCAGGAGCCACCACAGTACGTCAGAGGTGATGGAGCACCTCACCTGTGTCAGAGGTGATGGAGCAGTGCTGCAAAACACACTGGTGTTCACAAGGCTTTGTGGCATGGCACAGCACATAGCATGGCACGGACACTGATATCAAGTGAGGGAACTCCAGGGAGTCATCAAAGGGGCTCTTTTCCAAAATGAGGTCTAGAGGAATCATAGAGTCATGAAGGTTAGAAATGACCTCTAAGATCACCCAGTCCACCTACCACCAATATAAGTATACATCCACCCTTTCCTTAAACACCACCAGGGATGGTGACCCCACCACTCCCTGGGCAGCCTGTACCAGAACCTGACCACTCTTTCTGAGAAAACATTCTTCCTGAATGGGCTTGAGACCTTCTTTAAAAATGGGCATGGAGCTGTAGCTGTGCAGATGGGGTTTGGCAGTACAGGAGAACTGATCTGAGTGTCAGTGCCTGCATTCCTTTTGGACTGCTTGCAAATACATGGTCCATCCATGGTGACAAGTAACACTGCAACAGCTCCTATGCACTATATGGTTTACACGATAGTGCAACAAGAGGCCAATTGCAAATGCCCTATCTCCTGATGAGCAAACACATGATTCTTGGTAAAGATGGATGGTGGCCCTGCACTGCCTTCCCAGCAGTATCCATGGGGCACAGGGCCAGCCCCACAGCACAGCTCCCTGCTTCCACATGCTGAGCCACAGCAGTCAAAAGCAGAACCCAAAGCAGGCAGCAGCAGCTGGGCAGGATGAGGAGCACTGCTGTGCTGCAACACCATGCTGAAGGATGCACTTGTGCACCACACAGAGCTGCAGGACCCAAAACACCCCAACCTGAGCAGCCAGCACGTGAGAAAACAAGCAGGGTGCTGAGGGCACTGCTGCACGTACAGAATGCTAATTAAAGGGTTTCCATCAAAAGGCAGGCTGGGTAAGGTTCCCAATTATCCAGACAGGGATACAGGTTTTAATGGGCACCAGCACTCCCAACAAAGGTCTGCGTGCTGCTCCTGACACAATCCCATTCAGGCAGCTTTTGTGAGGCTGTGAGGGAGCGACGCTGGGAACACCACCATCGCTCCAGGCAGAGGACAGGGCCGGAGCAGCTCTGCTTACAAGGAAGGATCACACCCAGCTCACAGCAGCAAGAAGTCTCGCCCTGCCTGGTCCCACACACCACAACGCTGCCCTTTGGAACCCGCTGTTGTGTTCCTTCTGCAGTGCTGCAAACACACGCTCAGAGACCTATCATTAGCACAGAGAAAGCCACGCTCCCACTCACTCAGCTCTCACTGAGGGCACCCTCACCAGCAATGCCTGCACCCACTGGTGCCAGCAGCACCGTGCCATGGCCGCCCGCAGCCGCCACACGCCGTGACTCAGGCAGCAGGAATGTGGGAGCTCAGCCCCATGCGGCGCTGAAAGCCTTTTAATTCCAGCCTGGTGATGAATGGGTAAGGCCTGAAATGAAATGTTCGAAGGCTCAATGTACCAGGCCTCCCGCTTGTAATTATTTTTGTACAGAATATGTCAAGTGTCGTGCTTCACAAGAACTCGTTTAGCATGCAAACATTTTGTGATTAAGTGAGGCTTACTTAATTAAGCACTTTGTAATGACTCTTAAACCAAAGAGTAGTGGATTAGTGCGTCCTATTTGTGTCTATCATGTTAAAGGCGCAGTAATAACAGGTTGCTGCAGACAATTAGGGTTAGAATACAGAGTGGATGGAGGGAGAACCAGCAGGCATCCAGAGCCCCACCACTCGCTCATGCCCTGATTTAAAGCCACCTCAGCACAGACAAAGCAAATGTGTTCCCTGCATGTGCTAACAAGCTGCAGTACTTCTCTGCATTGCTGAGTGCCATGTACCAGGTTGTTCCTAGGGGCCCACAGCAAGCAGGGAGCTGGATGGGGTGGCCCTTATCCCAGGATATGGCCCCCACCCCAGCCAAGACCTCAGGAATTCAATTGCCACAACAGCAGCCAGCTGGTGATTTCCTCATGGTTCCAAACCACCATGTTTGCATGCCCACATTGATGACAGAGCGGCACAGCCCATGCCCACAGTGCTTTTAAGGCACAGCCTGGGTAGGAGCCTTCTCCACACCAGGAAGAGAGCACAACAGGTGTGGGTCTGTGCCATGAGCTCACCAAACACCTACATTAGCTCCCATCACCACAATGGCACTTCTAAGCCAAGGAAGACACACACAGCTGTGTGATCATGGAACCATCTGAGTAGGAAGGGACCCCCAAAGGTCACCTAGTCCAACACACAGGGCCACCCACAGCTCCATCAGGTGCTCAGAGCCCCATCCCCTGGCTTTGGGTGTCTCCAAGGACAGGGCTCAGCCCTTGGTGTTGGTGAGGCTGCCGCCAAGCCTGTCTCCTGACATGGTTTATCTCAGCAATTCTTGGTCACCCTACACCACTCAATCAAATAACAGCTTGCCGTGTCCCTCTCCCTTCAGGGCATCCATCGGGCCCGGAGTTTACCTGATGCTATCACAGTACATCCTGAGCAAGGCACTGCTTGTTGCTTCAGCTCCTGGCCACAGAAGGTGCAAGCCACCTCCTGCGGTCATCTGTGACGTCTCAGAGGCACTCCAGGCCACGTTCGAGAACTGACGGGCTAAAAGACGAACACCCGCGGATCCTCCGGAGCCCCCGGCGGCTGCGCTGCCCCTGCAGGCGAGGACGGCACTGAGCGGCAGCTGCGGGCGCCGCTCTCCGCCGCAGCCCGGAGCTCTTTGTCTCACCGCGGCCGGGAGCACAAAGGCGCTGCCGAACCCGACCCGGGCTCTGGAGGGCGTGCGGTCCCCGCGGCCCGGCCCAGCCCTGGGACCAGGCCAAAGGCAGCACCTGCAACGTCTCCTCGCTCCCTTCCTGTGCGCTCGTGCAGAAATACCGATGTGCTGATGGTACAGCCGGAGGGCTGGGAGAAGGGGAGAGGGAGGCTGTTTGCCATGGTAACGGTCCGACAGCGAGCCGGGAGCTGCGGCGCGTTCGGGAAGCAATGCTCAGCCCCTCCTGTTCCCAGCCCCGGGGTGATGCGTTTGTCACAGGTGCTGCCACCACCCCGTACATCACAAATTATCTCGTTACTCCCCACCAACTAATTCATTTAAGGGACTAAAGCAAGCAGCGCATCAATCCAGCAAGTACAGTGAAGGTGAGAGGCAGAGCTCTAGCTCCATGCATAGCGCACACCAGGGGCGGTGTGCTAAAAGTACCGGGCATAGGGCAGCACGGAGAACGCCGAGGACTGCAGAGGCTGAGCTGAGCAACGCTGCTCCCATTGCACACAGTAAGCGCCGGGCCAGAAGTGCCCGGGGCTGCGCTGAGGCAGGGATGGAGGTGGCGGTTCCTGCAGTTCCTGCTCGGCTTGCTGCAGGAGGTGGGAGACACGGCAGAGGGGAGAACTTAAGGTGCACAGAGCTCAGCCAGCCCCTGTGTCTCACTCCCTTACTAACAGGGCTATTAAACCCCAGGCTAATCCAGTAGGTTCTGCTCCTCTGTTCGCTTTTGAAAGCAGAAAAGCTGAGACAGTGCTAATCCTGGGAAATCTTTCCCTGTGAACCAAGAAAGAAATCTGAGTTTAACAAACATACTTACCTTCATGTGCATGGGCTAACAGAGCTCCAAGCCAGTGGTTGTGTGCATTAGGGCCAATTCTTCTCCGTCCTGAAAAACATGAGACTCCTATCATCTTCCCTTCAATAAAACAGTGCTACAAGCAAGCAGCGCTCTCAGAGCAGAACGCAACAGTGCAGCAATGTTAAGGCTCAGAGCTTTGATACCACTCACCCCCTTGCCCCCAGCTCCTGATTTTCAAATGCTCAGAAGACAACAGGTAATAAATCTGGATATTTTACACTTTTTCATTTCCTCTTACCTCACATTTAATGAGATTTCTCCCT
The DNA here is from genome assembly GCF_023343835.1 of Lagopus muta. Lineage (NCBI taxonomy): Eukaryota > Metazoa > Chordata > Aves > Galliformes > Phasianidae > Lagopus > Lagopus muta. Next base: position 5,412,236 of record NC_064449.1, on the reverse strand, counting down.
TAACAAAGGTACTATTGAAACTGACTCTTAAACAAGGCCAGACAGGGGCTGGAGCATGCTGGGGATGGGCAGGGGAGGAGGGCTGTGAAGGACTGGGGAGGAAAAGGGACCTCAGGAAACAAGCAGCCTGGCTTTAGTTCAAGATTTGAAGGAAGGCTTAAAAGGGATCTTATTTTATCTCAAGCACATACCCAGCCTGGAAATCATCTCCTCCTTGGCATTACATGGGGCTGAGCCTGGTCTTACAGAGCCCCAAGCACTAGAGATTTACTGCTGCAGTGCCCTCAGCTCTTTCAGCACAGGTGAAATTTATACTGCTAAGAGGGACACCAGCTGAATGCCCTTGCAAACATCAGCAGGGGATAAACAGTGGGACTGCCATTAGCATAGCTCAATCACTATTAATTTGCAGTGGATCCCCCCTGAGCTCAGGAAGGAGAGAGGCTGTGCGGTGTAGGCATGTGGGCTGGTAGCATAAGGATGCTACTGGGAGGGAAGGGGGGGTGATGGTTTGGTCCTGTGCTGTGTATGGGGCAGAGATATTGCTCATTCCAAACCTGAACCACCCTTGAACACAAACCCAGCAGCTTTAACTGAGAACTCCTGAACTTGCACTGCAGCTCTGAACTTGAAGAAGCCAAAAGATTCTGCAAAACCTCCAGCTCTGCGAGACTTTCCAAGCCCTCAATGCCTTATGTTTTAGTAGCTGTTGAATTTCAGAAGTTCAGTATTGCAACCGAGGGTGATTAACGAGCAAAGGAAGGGAGGGGATCAAAGCTCCCACTCTTGTGAGCACTCTCAGAGGAGGTTTCAGGTGGAAGTGGTGCTTCTCAAGCTGGCTGTGATCGCACTGCTCTGTTGGATGCTGCGGCGATGGCTCAGCTCTGCTTGCACTCCCCGCTCTCCTTTTGTTCCCATTGTCATTCTATTGGTACAACTCCTTTTGTTTCTCATGATATCAACAAGATATAATTAATAAATTGGGATGTTAGAGTCTGCTTTCCTGCCCTTCATAGAGAAAGGGGCTGGCTGTTGCGCTCTGTCCCATCCCCATGCTGGGTGCTGGGAGTGATGCTGAGTACTGGGAACCAGAGAGCACCCAGTGCCTGAAGGCACTGCTCCGTAGGGCAGGGAAAAATCAGCAAACTGAAATGCCAGTGCACCCAAAGGGGAAGAGCAAAGGACAAACACAACTGTGGGAAGGAGCTCTGGTGGCAGAGGCCATCAGCGCAAGTGCAGCGCGGTGCCGACATCTGCTTGCTGCGACGCGGAGTTCCAGCCTGCAGGGCCTGGAAAAATGCAGCACTGTTTTAGTAACTCCAGGCAGTTGGCAGTTTCACTTTAAATTGCAGCGTTAATCAGAAACACATTGTCCATATTGTCAACACTTCGTTTAACCACTTCTATAAATTCGGTATTAGCGTTAAAAAGATTCTGATTTGACGGATGAAATAGTCATCCTCCTGCAAGCCAAACCCAATAAAAGAGCGCTAATAACTTAAGGAAATGAGGCAGAAGATACTTGACAGAGGCACAAATGGGTGAGATTTCCCTTCTTTTGTATCCGCTTATGAAGGAGCCGGCGGAGCCAGAACCATGCGTGGCAGAGCTCTGCTGGGCCCAGCTTTGGGCACCAACATGGCACTGGGGATGGGATGGGGTGAGAACATCCTCTGTGTGTTTTCCTGGTGAGGGTGGCACATGGACCTGCAGCTTTCAGGGTCTTTTGGCTGTGTGCCCCATGCACATCCCCAAGTGGGGTGAGCCCGCAGTGCGCCGACCCACATCTCCTCCACCTCCCCCTATCAGTGCAGCCTTCTAAAAACACTTTTTTTTTTTTTTTTTTCCCTTTTTTTGTGAGCCAGGCCCCAGATTCCAAATCTAATTGCATGAAACGAGAGGCTTTCAGCACTTCTCATCCTACACAAATAGTTTCCATTTTGATTCCCAATCTTCTTGACAAAGTATTTGAAAGTTGTTGTTTTTACTGCAATATGAGTATTAGAAAAAATAGCTCCAGTCAGTGAACTTGGAAGTCATGGAATAATAATCCAACAACACAAGCCTTCTTGGAAAACTCTTCTGAGAATAACAGTGCCCTTGGGCATGTCTAGAGCCTTGTTTATTAAAACAATATAATTTAAGAATTAATGCATTTATAAAGCAGGACTTATTACATAAGAATATTGTGCTTCTTTCATCGTTACAAAGGATCTAGTTACTAAATGAATGTAACCCATTTTAGAGGTTTTTCTCTTAATCTTATTTGGATTTAGGTAGCTGTTTTTGAGAAAAATATGGAAGACGGGAGAAAAAAAAGGAAACCTTTCCACAAATATTCATGTCAGCCAAACTCTTCACGGGTTCTGCTTCTAAAACTGAAGAATGCAAGAAGAGATCAGAATTAGGGGAAATAAATCACATTCCCAGAAAGCTCTCTATTTGTGTTGGAACAGAGTGTGTCCAAGGGAGCAGGGAGATATTGGGGGACTGAGAGTGTTGGGAAGCACTGAAAGCAAATCAAGGTTCCAGTTCAGCAAACAGTTATGCAGGTGGCTAATGGACGTGCTGGCTGTGCTGCCCGGTCAGTGGTGCTCTGCACGCACCAAGGGCTGAGCACAGACTGGCACAGGGACATGGTTGGGTATGGGGACACTGCTGGGTGCCGTGCTGATGCTGATGCTTATATCGATGCCAATGCAATGCCAGCTCCCCAACCTTGGGCTCAGCTTCCTGAAGACCAGGTCCATGCTTCTCAGTGGCTCTTGGCAGGTGGCAGTGGAAGCCGCTCCTCCATGGGCATGACCCTGCACTGCCCCATGCATCCACAGCAACCCATGGTGAGCACGAAGAGGGGCTCATCTCAAAGTCACTCTTGGTTGGGAAAAGTCTGAGTTTCGTAAGCCCTTTTCAGTGTGAATTTTTTGAAGCTTTTCAAAGTGATATCACTTTGAGGTTTTCCACTGCTTCAGAATTTCTTCCAATTAATGGGAAAAACATTAATGTCCATTTAGGAAAATAACTTTTCCACTACTGACAAACTTCTCCAGCTATGCCTTATGCAGCAGAAGTCGTTCCAGGGGCACTTTGCCCCAAACACCCAGCTATCTTATTTATGCTAATTTTGCTTTTAATCATCCTGGTTGTTTTTCAGTCTCCAGTACCTTCCATCAGGCTCATCAGGGACAGTTAGCAGACGTATAAATAGGATGTGCTTTAATAAGACTGTAAATGAAATTTATGGTTGCTGTAATTGAAAGCGTTCAGGTCAGGAGATTGTTTCTCAAGCACTTGTGTCTGTTCTTATTTGGAGATTTCACCATTTTGGAAAATTCCTCCCCTTTCAGTTTTTGGGGTCTGGGAATTTCTGTGATCAGCATTGAGAAACTGAGCAGTGTTTTGGTACCCTGCACCTGCTTCTCTTTTATGTGCTGCTGTTCTGTACCCTCAGTTCAATAAGCCATCCCTTTCCACACGACAGAACTCAGTGTATGTGCTGTGTTGTCCCCAGGTCATACCTCCCAGGGCTGATATTACAAACCAGGTTTCTACCTCATAAATTCCCTTTCTTCCCTCTCATATATCTGCATCATGTATAAGCCAGCATTATCCTTTAATACAACCAGACAAAGCACCTGGGTGAAAACATGTGAACAACCAAAAAAGAATGGGGGGATTGCACTGGCAGCAGCCTTGAGAGCAAGTGGGAGCAGTCAGAGCCCTCATGGTCCTGTGAGCACCTGAGTGTGGGCACAGGAGAACCAGCTGGGGGAGCCTGGGGGGGAGCATAGAGTTTTGCCCATGCCCACAGTCTTAAGAGGGGAGAGATTGAGGTTGGATGTGAGGAAGCAATTCCTCACTCAGAGGGCAGTGAGGCCCTGGCAGTGCTGCCCAGAGCTGTGGTGCCCCATCCCTGGAGGTGCCCGAGGCCACGGATGGGCAGCCTGAGCTGGGGGCAGCCAGCACACGGCAGGGCTGGGGGATATGTAGGGCCCCTTCCAACCTCAGCCATTCTGTGATTCCATAATTCTATGATTGTGCCTCATTAAATATTTAATATTTGCTAAAAACTCTGAATTTCAGACAATTTTAAGGCACAACTTGCTCAATTCCAAATATTTTCTTAAGGATCATTTTCAGCACGAGTTCCATCCAGGTTTCAAGCTGGTTTTAATTTCCAAGTTACAAGCTCCGCTGTTACCATTACCATTCAATACGGCCATTCGTTACCAGGAAGGCAGTGTGACTCCATCACTGGGAGTCACCAGCCCTGGGCTGTGCATGGACACAGGATGCGATGCCCACCGTCATCAGTGCCACGGGGCTGTGGCCAGGTGAGCTGTGGGGATTTGTCAGCGACAGAGTGATAACAGCAGCAATAGTGCACAGCCACCAGGGCTGATGCGTATCTGGCACAGGGCTGAGCGCAGCCCCGGTCACTGGGAAGCTTTGAGCTTCGGAGCCTCAGAGCCTGAAGGAAATAAAGCCCTTGGTAAAATAAGCGGATCAGATAAGCTGGGAGAAAAATGGAATCGTGCAAAGTAAAAATACCTAATCTAGCTGTTTTTCACCGCATACAAAAAGCAAGAGCTGATCCTAAAAGATACCCGCTGGGTGCGTGCTCGCCGGCTCGCAGCTCTCTGTCTTACTTTTAAGAGCACGGAGATCTGAGCTGGGGCAACGCATCGCGCTGTGCGCTGCTCCTAACCGGCACTCAAAGACCTGGAAGCATTTCAGCCCAGGAAACACTAACATTGTATTTTGTGACATTTTAGAGACAATGATCCGTTGGTCCGAATGGATAAATCGTGTTTTAGAGCGTTGGGGCCGTAATGCAAGCAACTGGCGTGCAGGGAGCTGCTGGAATGCACTGCCTCACAACGGGCACTGCTGCACTCCAGTGGGTCGCCAGCTCAACCGAAGAAAAGAATTGGGTTCACATCACCCCCCCTTAAAAAATAGACTGGCACACATCTTTGCTTTATCAAACCCCATTTGCAAAAGACGAAGGCTAAGTGATCTGAAAAGGTTATTTTGAAGCAGGGTCACCCTCGCTGCCACAGGTCTAATAAAACAAAACTATAGCCAAATTAGAAACATATTTCATCTAATAGGGGAAAATATAATTGGTGAATCTGTCTGGTGTTTGACCTGCAGTATTTATGCTAAATGAAAGTTTAAATATATCACAATGCAGCCTGAGCAAGAAAAGCTGCATTCACTATATCTTCTGTGGTTTGATCCCTTTCCCTTAACCCTTAGCTTCTCACGAAAGCCAACATCAGCACTGCACAGATGCTATGAAGCAAGAGCGATGGCCAAGATCTGCAGAAGTGATGAGTGATTCTGGGTAAGTGCCCAAGGGACCTGGGGAGGGCTGAGGAAGTGCTGTCAGACCTCAGGGCAGACAGGGGACACGGTGCTCTGCTGCTCCCAATGCTGCAGGGTGGGATTGGGGGTATGGGCACTAAACCCCACTCCTGGCACTGTCCTTGTGGGCACAGGGTGATGTGGGTATGACCTGGATGCAATGAAGATATGAATCCTGTCAGAGCTCCCAGCCCCTCCCCAGCCCTGGTAATTTATGCTCTCCATAAAAGCAAAAGGATCTCCGAGCAAAAGTGATGGATGAAGGAGATTATTAACAAGGATATCATTTTAAGAGAGTCTGTCTATCTCGCAGTTACATAACATTTCATAAATTCCATAACAGATTGCTCTCTGCTCATTAACCTGGCAGCCTCTGGCCCCACTGTGGGGTGCCCACGCCTTGAGTTTTGGGTGACAGAGCAGGGCCATGCCAGGTACCCAATCACTGCCATGGCACACACGTGGCTGGGCCCCACAGCTAGGGATGGCACCAGAACAATGCTCATCCACCCTTACCACTGCAGAGGGAAGGATTTCTGGTATGGTTTTTGGCACTGCAGTGGAAGCAAGCACAGTTTATCCAGGTCTAGACATCAGCTGCACAAACAGTGCTCAGTGTCAGCACAGCAGGTCTGCGCCCTGTGTCTGCAGTGGGCGGGGAGCCCCATGCACCTGGCAGTGCCCCATAGCTCAGCACCCAGCAGTTGCAGGCACCCAGCTTGCAGGCAGGGCCATGCTCAAAGCTGCAGTGCTGCTGCCCCAAGAGTCAGATTTTCCCCTGTGCCAGGATGTGCGGGTGCAGTGTGGGGCAGAGCAGAGGAAGCCTTGGCAGGCTGCTTGGTGATCCCTCTGACAAGGGACACGTGCCAGTCCCTGTGTTCCCCAGTACTCATGTGTCTCAGCAAAAAAGCGTGCACGCTTAGCCAAAGTTATGCAGCTATGATTCATCCCTTGCAGGAGTTTGAGCTGAAAGCAAAGGTCCTGACAACCAAGCGATCCTTTAACCTCCAAACAGGAGGCAGAGGGATGCACGAGCCTTCTGCTGATGCACTCAGGGCAGTCATCATGCACAGGCAGGACAGGCTCTGCCCAACCAGGCATGACTTTCCTTTCTGGAGAAGCATAAAAATCCCACAGAGAGCAGCAGAGCCACAATAAGGAGCTGAGGAGGTGGACTTAGAATGGGGAGCTTTTTTCCTTTTCTTCCTCTTCTTTTTTTTTTTTTTTTTTTTTTTCTCAAAGCTTCACGTGGAAGAGAAAGAGGCTAATTAAATTTTTTTGCTGAACGTATTTAGCAAGTCTTTCAGAGAATCGATTGCATTTGGCTGCTGTCCAGCAGCGGGGAGATGGGATTGTGCTGGGTGAGGAGTGGGAGCAGAGCCCGGATGCAGGAGGAAGCACAGTGACTGGCTGACAGGCTCTGGCCTGTCTCAGATGTGCAGGAGAAGTGATAAAGGTGGCCAAGGTGTTCTGAATTCCTAGAGCATGGGGAATCCGCTTTCAAGTGGATCCTTGCTCTGCCACATCCTCCAGTGCTTAATTCCCAGTGCGGTCCACACACTTTCTCCACTGATACCTTCATTAGTGTTTATGCAGCACCAACCATTCTGTGCATCCAAAAATAAAACTCCTTGTTGCATCAGCAGCCCCAAGGTCCCTCTCAGATCTGCACTGATGGGGAAACATACCTGGATTTCCAGCCTCATTCGTGTCCAGCAAGCATCAAATGCCTCTGAGCACAGGCACTCATCTGAGCTGAGCTTCAGGCTCCTAGCTGGCCCTGCCTGTCCCAGTGCCACAGGTGAGATGTGGGGGGATGCACGATCACGGGCACTGTTCCTGCTGGAGCTCAGCTGCACAAACACTCCAGGCTCTTGGGGGCACAGTACCAGCCTAGTGAGCCGCTGCAATGCCTGGGGCTGGGGACAAGGCAACGTGGTGAGCCCCTGTCCCACAGGGATCCAAACACAGCACCAAAGCTGCCCCTGCACCAAGCCAGCCACACAGTGAGACATCAGCCCCTGCAGGGTGCCACATTTACATCTCCTCACCTATTTCCGGGGCAAACTGCCTGATTTTATGATGCCTGACCGGCTCCCTCGGGGATATCATTAGTGGGCAGTTAGTGAACCACAACACGAGGTTCTGCTTTTCCCACAAGGTTCCTGTGAGAAAACCCTCCTCCCTCCCTCCATCAGGGTTATCTTATCTCCCAGCGCCGCCAAGCCCAGTCCTTTAACCCCTGCGTGCCAGAGAGCCCTAGGGCCAGACCTACTGCACTGGGCATCCACTCACCAGCATAGCCCCCATCCCCATTCCCACCCCTATCCCCATCCACAGCCACCTTTCCCCACTGCTCAGGCAGCTCCTCAGCTCTCCTGGGCAGCACCTCCCTCTGATTTCAGCTCTTTGGCATAAGCCATTTTTGTGGAGAAAGCGTATGCCCATGAGTTTAAAATAGAGACGCTGAACACGCAATCTCTGCTTTAACATCCACACAGGCCTGAGGCTTTGCAGCCTCACAGGCACCGTGGCCGCAGACACCCTGCATGCTGAGCATGGCCCTGGGGCTCACGCTCCATCACTGGTGCAAGGCATTGCGCTGGGAAAGCCTTAACAGTGAGACAGCTTCATCCCGAGCAGATGGTTCAAATTTGTTGCTAACCCGTATTTATTTAGACTGATAATAACAGGCAGCCCTCCAATCGTGCCGGGAGTTTTTACAATAAACTCCAGCTCACAGTATCAAAAGCAAATCAATTAGCGGGCGCTGTCGGGCCCCACCCTGGGCAGCAGTGCCCGCAGCCTCGTGCAGCGCTGAGCCCCGGTTCCTTCACAGCTCCTTTTAATTTGCTTCAGGGAGAGCTCCAGTGATGCTCACTAAGTGGAGGATTGATTTAGACGTGCAGTTTTCTCCACAGACTTCGCAAATGGTTGTAACAAGGTCACAGAGAAAAACAATTTTATCCTCTGATTACTGTAACATGATATGAGCTTGGAAGTGCATTTGCCTATTTATTTAGGCGTTGCTTGGCTGGTCCCTGAAGGAAAAGTTCCTGGTGCAGGAACAGGACCGTTCCCACCACCCCCAGCCCCACACTCAGGTGCTGTGGTGCAGCCCAGGAACATTCCTCATGTCTTTTCCATTGGCCCAAAATGCAAACCTGAAGAGTGAAGCAAGGAAAGAACACAGCACATCGGCTATTCTTGATCAAGCTGAACCGACACAGAAAGAAATGGACACAGCAGTTGTACACGCCTCACTGTGTGAGGATACTCATCCAGAGTGAAATACTGCAAATATGCAGCGGATTGTCAAAATAATGGGAATGTAACAAAGTCACAATATGAAGCCGTATGATTGCAATCAGCCCTAATTCCAGCACAGCCACGCTTAAAGGAGATTATTTTGTCACCAGGCTTTCATGGCCCGATGGCTTTGTAGCACAAGGTTGTTTGGATCGAGTCATTTCTGATGAACATTCATCACCGTGAGGAAATGTCACATTCATTTTATGCTGCGAAAGTTCATAAACTTTCTCGGATACCGCGAGGACTTCCCAGCGGGTGACCTGTTGCCTTGCAGTGATTTATGCACCGTGGATGGGCTGAGCACAGGGTCAGCACCGAGAGCTGCCAGTCGGGCACTAGGAGCAGGGAGCCCTCGGTGCACCACGGCCATGGGGGTGCCCCAGGTCCCCTCCACCCCCCTTCTCCAAGGGTTAACGCTGCCGCGCAGCGAGCGGTGGGGGTTCTGCTGACTTTCTCCTCTTACATCATGGCTGTGCTATGAGGCCTGGCAGGGGTCCGTGCTCCGGCGCTGCAGCTCGAGGCCCCGAGCGCTGTGTAATCTTTGGCAGGCGGGGAAGGAGCCTCACACGGGGCCATCGGGGCGTGGGGATGGGGCAGGGGCAGCACAAGCCCTCCCCTTGCTGGGGCTGCAGGGGATCACCCAGAGCTCAGTGTTGGGGTCCCATAGCTCAGGGAAGAATGTGCCAAAAATGCCCCTACAGCTCCTCCCTGTCCTTAACCAGGCTTTGTTCAGTGCTGCACAGCTCTGCATGGCATAGCATGGCACAGTGTAACACGGCACGGCATGGCTCCATGTGGCTCAGCACAGCAAGGCATGGCACAGCACAGTGTGGTGTGGCTTGGCTCAATGCAGCCTGGCTTGGCACAGCAAGGTCACTCCCTGGCATGCCCTTGGTCCATCAGGACACGCATCATATCAGGGCCACTTTGATAGCAACACACGTGCCTCCGCAGGTCCAGACTATGGGAATGAGCTCACAGAGCAAAACCAGGCAGCTGGAGTCAGCTACTCCCTAGAATCATCCATTACCCCATGACAGGAGGGGAAGTCGGGGACACGCTGCTCAAGGGAGGATGAGGCCAGAACCAGAGGGCGGTGCTGAAGGTGAGACCGTGAGCCGGGAGGCAGCAATTGCATTTCCAGATGCAGAAGCCCTGGGGGCTGCACACCCCCTCCTGCTTTGCTTGCAGGCACCAGGAGCCCCAGAGCTGCATTCTGGGGAGGGAAGGGTGGGCGCTGATGGTCACCAGAGCAAGGTTTGCTCCTGAGCACCACTGGGGCTTAGGAGATGAATGGACACCTTATGGGTAATGTTACAGAGGAGACCCAGCTGGGATAAGTTGCAAATATACCAGCAGAAACAGAAGTGGAACTTGGAAGAATTAGGAAAATGCAGAATGTGACCAAGAGAAACATAGCTGGGACCAGTGCAGCTGACATGGTTGAGATGTAAGGGAGGAAATATCAAAATCTGGATGAGGTTACAAGGGAAGAAGCAAAAGAGATTTGGGATGAGTCTGCAGTGAAGGATGAAAGGAAAGATTATTTCCAGCGGCGGTATCACTTCAGGCCATGGAAATGCAGCTGCTCTATCAGTGACTGCAGCAAAGCTGGGCACCGAGCACCCATCCGGGCTCCTCCGGGGCACCAAGAGCACTTGGAGACATCCAAGATCCACCATGCACCATGCCAGCTCCTCTGGGCACAGGCAGAGGGGCAGGAAGAGTGCCACATGCATCCTCCGCTGCAGCATAAAGAATTGAACCTGAGCATAAGTGAAGCATTGCTTGTTTTTATTTCTCCTGACAGAAGGTTTTGTCAGATACCCGAGGGAAGCAATAGAAACTTTTGTTGTGTGTTCTAGCTGTGTGAAAAACAAAACAAAAGCACAAATAAAAACACAGACTGGGTATTTGTAAAATATATCTTAGGGTGCAAACTCATGAGGTGACCCAAGAGTCCTTTAGCACCTCTGGGTCTAGAAAGCAGTGAGATCTGTTACAGATTCGCCTATTATTCAGCAAAACAACATTAATTGGAACATGGGAAAATCATCAGCAGCAATGTCTTTTCAAAAGTTACATGTAATAAAACCAGTCCACGGAAAAAAAATAAGCAGGAGTGTGCATAGGACTAATATTAAATTACCTTGGTTTTGCCATATCAGAACCGAAGGGAACGCGGTGACATCTGGACAAGCTATCAGCATTATCAGCCCACATGTCGCAGCTGAGGTCAGCACAGCCATCAGAGCTACAGCCAGCACTTCCCTGGGATGGGGTTTGCATTTCCCAGCACTGGGCCCAGACCTCCACAGGAGGAATGGCCACTTCTGTCCCTATGCACAAGGAGAAGAGGAGGAGCAGGCCACCAAGCTGGAAATAATCCCTAACTAGTTCCTTCTCCTCGAAAAGTAGGTTACTTCCCCATGGCTAACATCACTGTCACCTTTTATGTGCCTTAGAAATCCACGGGCTTGATGGATGTAGAGTAAAACTGAAATGAAATGCTGGGAGATAATGGCCTCGCGTGCTGCTCCCCCAGCCCTGCACTGTGCTGCTGGCTCCATGCAGCCTGCAGAGATAGCAGCTCCTGCACTGCCCTGCAGCATCCTCAGGGCCATAGCAGCACCAGCGCTGCTGGCATGGGAGGGACAGGGGAGAAAGCCTTTATTGGAGAAGGAGGAAAGGAGTGAGGAAGATGGGGTGCAGTCCATGCTGATGGAAATAAACACATTCCCCAGCAGTTGCACAGAAAAATACCTCTTCACACTTTCTGCACTTAGGAAGATGGAGAGGTTGGTGTGAGGATGGTGCAATCTCACAGCCAACTCCTCACATCCAGAGCAGCTCGAGGTGCCCCATCCACACACATCCTCCAGCAGCACCTCCAGATGTAACACTGGGAACATAAATAAAAGACAGACAGAGAATGGCATTTCTTTGGAGGCTGTGAAGCAAAGCGCCTCACCACTCCAGTTCATTTGGCCACTGACCACCTTGCACTCCAAAGGTGATGGCAATGCCTGGTGCAGCTCATCCTGCGTTTGGAATTCTGTGTTGGTTTTTTGATATCCTCTAATTTCTCCATGCTGAGGCAAATTTGTCACACGCATGGGTCTGTTTGATTTCATTAAACAGAATATTTAAGCATAAAAATTGTTTAATCGCCTCGTGTCATTATGAGATGAATTTCATTTTGCATACATTTGCATATTTCATCAAAATTAAGGCTGCTAATATGCAAATGAGAGGCAGGTTGCAGCAGAGGTGTTTATTGTCATAGCTGGAGGCTGCTCCACACGACGGGCTCTGTGAGGGGCAAGGGAGCAGGCTGGGCTTCACCAAAAAGGCTCGGAATTCCTTCAAGTCTCTTTTCTGCTACTTTCTTTTCCCAGCAAGGCCCTCTGCAAAAGCACTGTGGGTTGTTAACACGTACCTGCGCGCCCCCACCCCCATGCCTTGCCCACCACTTGGTGGATGAAGGGCACTTACACCCAATTTGCTTTAGAAGCAGGAGTTTAACGGCGTCTGAAACGCGAAGCCCATGATGAGCGACCAGCGACTTCGACTTGCGTAGAGTAATTAAAGCACAATGAACTGGTGAGCAGCCATCGCCATCCATCCTGAGCAGGAGCGCTTTCTGCTGACTCCGCACAGAGCGCACAATGCAGATGCACAAAGTGAACCCTCAATAGGGGCTACAGACAATGCTTGAGCAGCACAAAGAAGAGAGCTTATGGGAAGTATTATTATTATTTTTTTTTTCCTTAAAGCTTTTGGAATTAACGTTTAAAGCACAACGAGCTTTTTCAGCACACGTTAGTCAAACCAAAAGTTACAGCATCACTTTTTGAAAGAAAATTCTAGAGGCGTCTTCGCTGCAAGGCTTGGAGATCAGTACTGCCTGTGTACAGAACATAGGTATCCCTAAACTTATATATTTATAAATGCTAGTTCTGAATGGCCACTCCACAATGACTAATAAGGGAAGGTAACCTTGCACTCCACATAGCACAATTGCAAAGGAATGCAAATCCCAGCGCTATTCTGAGCGTTTCTCTTTGCACAGAGGAAGGAGAATTGGTCCACCTTAAGTCCTTCTGAAAGGCTGAGGCTCAAAGGTATGTATTTGTTTAAAAAAAAAAAAAAAAAATTGTAGTGATTGCAGAGAAAAGAGAAACCTGAGAGCTTATTCTTGAGCAGTCAGACAGGGTCACCAAAACCAGACTAAATAGTCTGACTGCAGGGCAAAGCGCTGGGGCTGTCTGAAAAATGATCCTCTGGATGGAGGGAATAACAAGAGAGAGGGGAAGGAGGGATGGGTGGGAACGCAGAGCCACCAGAGCTGTGGGCAGAGGGGAGCACTGCACCTGGCCCCACACGGATGGCTGTGCCCACACCTTACTGTTAACCTCAGCCTTTTTTCCAAACAGCTCCCACGCGCTCTGTCTAGAAAGATAGTCTCCAAATGTTCTCGGAGGAATGCTGCAGGAAAGGAGCTCCAATGGATAACGAGCAAAAACTTTCTCCTCCAGGTGAAGATCTATATATCTATAGACCTTCTATGGCCTGGCAGCTGGCTTTTAAATTGTGTAGGACCTCCTCCTGTCCGGCTCTTTGCAGGTGAAATGCATGTAAGTGAAAGGGCACGGATCCCACAGGGCTGTGGGAGAGGCTTTATGGGAAGGGATTTGGGCATCTAAGTTCACAGTATGGCTTAGGTTGGAGAAGAACTTAAAGATCATCCAACCCCCTGCTGCAGGCTGGGTGCCCCACATCAGTTCAGGCTGCCCAGGGCCCCATGCATTCAGCATCCATCCATTGCATGCAGCAATCTTGAGAAATTAGGGCGTCCCATGGAATCCCACTGTGTCTGTGTCCCAGAGGTCACCTGTGGGGAGTGGGGTGCTCTCCATGGGGAACACAGGCAGCTTTGAAAGCCTCTGGTTCAGCAGATGACTGAGTAAATACATGGCACTCGCCAGATATTGGGCAAGAAAAAGGCAAGCGTTCAATTCTTTTAACTTATGACTGCATTTAATTACTGCTTTTTCCTCTCCTCATAAGCTGCATATGGGATTAATAATAACTCTGAATCAGATTTACTCTCTTATTCTTCAAAAAAAAGAGCAGAGCAGTAAAAATGAGCAAAGGAAGCCCTTATGATGTGAGATAGCCGTGTTTAGGGTTAAGCTGCTCTCTCACACAGGCTGCTGCAGCACTGGAACCTCACAGTGGGGCTCTGCTGCTGCCCTCCTGAGCCCCAAAACCAAGCACTAATGCTGTACGGGGCTGAGCAGCAATGCATACAGCCCATGGGAGGAGCCCTGGTCTGGGCAGGACCTGAGGAGGAAGGGGCTGCTTTGTGCATTGCATGGCTCATCATCGTGGGCTCTTTATCTGGGCATGCCAGCGGACACAGAGCTCAGGGACACTTAAATAATGGGAAAATTTAATTCAAGAAACCCAAACGGTGTGCTCTGCCGTGTCTGACTGTTTACCTGCTAATGTTTGCCAACTGCTATCTCATTAGCTGTACAGGAAGTATAATTGATATTTCTGCAGAGAGATGACACTTGTGCCTCTGCTGAAACTGGAAGCCTTTCTCAGTGCTTCGTATCACTTCTGTTTGCCGCTTCCCATAAGTGATACTGCCTCATTTTGGGAAGGAATCCAAGAAATAAGAGCTTACCAGAGAGGCCTCTTGGAAGTACGGGCAGCTTTATGTTAGCCTGGGAGCTCCCTCGGACACAAATCTTCCGCAGGAAAGAGCGGATTCTACGCTGTTTGCAAAAGGGCCACAAATGGGAAATAAAATGTTTGTGTAGCTCTTTAATGTGAAAAACATCCATTTTAAAGCTCGGATTCTGCGTCTGGGCTCATGGAGGCTGAGCAGGCAGCAGCACGAGGCCAACCTGGGGGAGACAGAAGCTGAGGTTGGGGTGTCCAGCAGCCAGCAGCCCATGGGTGTGCGCCCGGAGCTGGTCCTGCACTGCCCTCCCTTCCCATAGACACTCCACGTCCCCACCAGCAGGCTGGGTAGCCATGTAGGAAAAAAGCAGGATTCCCATCGGCAGAAGGAAGCAAGGGTCAGGGGAGAGTGCACTTGGAGGAGCCATTCTCAGCTGCTCCCAAGCTTTAGTTCAGCTGGTATTTCTGTCTGCAGCAAGAGCTATCCCCGCCGGACACAATGCAAGCCTACAGGAAGGAAGAATTTCTGGTTTGGTGGCTCTGTGTCCTTATGTCTTTCTGCTCTTTATTTTATTTTGAGTAAATATTAAGCTCTTCTAAATAGAGGAAGTCCACAAGGGGCATTGCTGGGTGTTGGGGATGCTGTGAAAAATGGCTTTGCTGACACAGCCGCTTCCTCTCTTCTCCCTCCAGTGACAGCGTTCTGGCATCATTTCTCGCCATAAAGCCCCATCCCCTCTCTTCTGAGATCTGCATACAGTTCACACCTAACAAGACATTCTTTCCCTGGGATTAAATCTCTTGAAATCTGATCCACGAACACATCTAAACAGTCGTGCTAACAGGTAACTCAGAGATATGGAAATGTAAATGATTCTCCAATCAATAAAGATAATTACAGTGAGAGATAGACTGACATGCAGTATCTCGAGGCTTTTTGCCTTGTCTCCTGAGCTCCCCAGTGGCACCACACACACTGCTGAATGTATTTCCAAGGCTGTGGCTGTGTTAGGGAAAACTGTTTCCTGCAAGAGGAGCACAAGTGATACTGCCATGCTAACAATGCACGCTGCAGCTGGAGCCAAACTTCTCCAGCATAGCTCTGCCCTCCTACCTTTTAAAAGATGTCACTAATTTTGTCTTACTGGCACTGGGTTTCAGCAGACTGAACACAAACTGCTGTCAACTTCTGCACAACTTGGAAGAAGACAGAGGTTCATTTCATTTTTCCCCTCGGGTTGTTAACTGTCAACAAACACCTTGTCTGCACACCTCTGGAAGGGCTGACAGGGCAGATCCCTACCATTAAGTACTGAGGATTTCCCAAGGATCTGCGTACTTCCCAATGTGGCCAGCGGATCTCCCTCCTGCTGCTCACATGTGTGTACAACCGTGCAGAAAAGTCTCTGATGGGAACAGTGGAGACTTACAAAACCCTAACAGCTCTGTTTGAATCATGAGTGCCTCTGAGTGCAGCCCCTCCTGCCCCTTCTGCCTGCACCCCTATCTCCCCACAAGCTCAGCAGTTTTCCAGCTCAACTTGTGCTTGTGGCTCCTGGAATCCTTTGTGAAGAAAACTTCATCTCCTGTCCAGCATTTGGCTGGATGGTCTTCGTGGGTTAGAGGAACTTTTAAACATTCTCAACAAAGTTCATGTTGATTGAACTAGTGAAATAATTCCTGGTGCAAGCTCTAAGAAGGACTTTTAAACTTTCGTGCTTGAAGCTTTGTCCATTGCACAAGGCACAACAGACACTTGCAAGGTCCCTGTCTGCATTCAGCTCCTTTAAAAACACATCTGACAGCTTTGATGCAACCCAAAACCCTGCGCCTATCTTCCTCTATGGCATTAGTTTAAATATATGTATGTGTCTATAGATATACTTGGAGAGGAATGAAGCTGTGACTATGGTGGCTAAGGCCATGCCCTTCAGGGTGGCTGAGGTCACACCATCTGACACATGTCAGATGAAAAGCTCAGGCAAGAATATTCAGCAACCGCTCTGCGCAGTTTTTCATCCATGTGCAGAGGGAATAACCGCTCTCAGCAGCGCTGGTCCAGGCCTCCCCGCCAGCAGGTCAGGGCAACGTGTGTTTCAAGTCATACATGGAACATCTATTCACCTTTAACAAATGCAGCATACATGAAAATGCCCAACTTTGCTTTCCCTTTCTTCCTGCTCACAGTTGGATATAACTGAGGAAGAGAAGAGATTTCTTCTACCCATCCACGTTCTCCATATGGGATGAGGGGTGCTCCCGAGGCTCGCTTGCCACGAGCGCAGACCTTGCTGTACCAGGCTGGCCTCTGCTTCACGGGTGCTGGGGTCGGCCCTGGTGATGCGCCGGGTGCTAAGCAGCGTGATCCTGTCTTGCTCCCGGCTGCAGCACGGTCACTGCTCCGATGTGCTCATAGCACCACGATAGCAACTGATGGCACCGAGCCGCACTGCCGCGCGCACCAGGCTTGCACTATTTCTGACTGCAAAGTACAGATGGCTCCAGGGTGGCTTTTCTTGGCACCTCCCTGCGAAACCTAGAGAGGGCATCTGCTGAGCACAACTGCTCCGACGGAGCCGATTCCTCGCCCTCTCCCCCCGGCTGCTCCCATCTGGATCGCCCGCTGACCTCCCGCGCCGCGCTGCGCTGGGTTAAACTCGCTCGCTTTAGTTATGTACTTCCAACAGCTTCAGGCAACAAATGTATTTCATGCGCGGTCCTCCTGTACCTCTCCTTGATGTTCTAAAGCAATGAGAAAGAAGTGTTAAATTTGTTCTTGGCTACTTTTCCTTGCAACTCCCAAAGGCACCGGTTACAAACTGAATCAGTTATCAGCTAGTTAGGCTGGCAGTTCCCGAAGGTACCGCATGAATACTGATAGGGACCCATGCATTATTCAGTGCGAAGAGCAGAGGAAAATGAGCAACACGTCCAAAACAAGAACAGCAGTGGCAGTAAGGGAATAATTAGCGAGCTGTCACTTGTCCCTGTCAGTATTCCCTCCCTTAACACATGAGGGAAAATAATAAAAAAGGGTAAGATCATCTTGCAAGCTCTGCTCTTAAATATGCAGCTGGTAGGTTAAAATACAATGATAAAGGGGAGAGGATAGAGAGCTCTGATACAGTTTTCAAAAGATATGGCCTCCATTTCCATGGAGACTATATGGTTTTTATTTTTTTTAATCCCACAGGCACCGGGTTATACAGTCAGCCCCTGCCTTAAATATCAGCCCATGTGCAACAGCACGAAGGGGACGTGGCTCTAACACGGGGGCTTATCCCAGGGAAAATATTTAGGGTTTTTTTCCTCCCTTTCTACAAAACACAACTGAAGCGAGTATGGTTTAGAGACACCAGGCTCACTGCAGTCAGCTCTTCTGAGCAAGTCTGCAGCCCAGCACCCAGTGCGTCCCTCTGGGTATGGGAGTGTCCAAGAGGATAGACCAGAAGACTTCCACCCAGTAGGTCTTGGGTTAAATCAGTAATGAATTAACAAGTTTGTGAACTGATGAGAATGAAGCTCTTATGCTGGAATCTATTAAACTGCCTCCAGAGTTGCTCCTGAAGAAGAAGAGAGCTGTGCTTCCTGGGGTTGGCCATGCTGGGGGAGGTGGTGCCCAGGGCCAGTGCAGCTGGGGCAAACTGACTGCAGAACCTCCACTGCAACAGCAGCAAAGTGCAGTGGTGCAGTGCCGTGCATTGCCAGTGCCACCTGCACCGTGTTCTGTCTGCACAGTGTGACAGTGCAGCGCTCACCAATGCTGTGCAGAGCTCCGGGCAGTGGAGGCTGCTGCCCTGCAGATCCTTGGGATCCTCCTGCCTCCGCTCCATCGCCGCATGCAGCAGCCCTGGAGATCTCTGGCACTGCTTCGCTCGTTCCGTGTGGGGCGGGATTTGTGCGATGCAAAGAGAAACTGTATTCGTGGCAATGTTAGCAGCAACTTCCCTAAAATATCTGACACGGATCCCTCAGAGCAATCTGCCACATCGTGGTGAAACCGTAGGATCGATCGGAGCAGGTCTCTCAGCACACAGCCCACCACAGAGCTGAAAATGTCAACATTCGGCATCTCACAAGGAAAACAACCACAGGGATCATCCACGAGGGAATGTAATGTTTAGAAAAGCTATGAAAGAGCCTGGGTTATTCCTGAGATCTGCAGCATTTACGTCACTGAAGATCCGTTTCCCTGTTTCTCTGCCCCGATTCCCTGCAAGGAAGGAAAGAGGCAGCGCAGCATTGCAGGCAGTGGCTCCGCAGGGCAGTGTGCAGGAGACTCAGAGACCTTGCTTAGGGACTGATGGTGGAAAAGGCAGGAAAGATGCTGAGGGCTACAAGTGCCTGCAGGTGTTCTGCTGCCCAGCCCTCAGGAGGGGCTCCTCAACCTCTTCTGCTCCAGGAGGATGGCTTCTGTGAAGTCACTTTCTCTTGGGGGGACATTTAAATTACAATTCCCTTCTTCTTCCCTAGAAGTATTGCACTGCCTTCCCCTGCTTCCAAATAGTATCCAGTTATCCAGGGATAAAACACTCCATATGTAATTTCGTGCTACAAAAGCGCGTCCAAAGCAAAACGTTAGGTCTTTATAAGCACTTTCTGACTAATCCTTGCCCAGACTCTGACATGCCGTGGTATCTGGTCCCAGATTTGCACAAGTTACTGCATTTGATTGACACAGGATGCTGTAGATAGCCCTCTATTTAACTCTTATTCCTACAGAAATTTACAGGAAGATCTTTGTTCGTCAGATCTCTTCCTTGATGTCCTCAAGCTGTTGTCTGGGTGGCCATTTTCTACCACAAGCACTGTGTGTTGTTCTAGGTCCCCAGATAATGTTTTTTACCCCACAAACCTTGTGTGTGTTAGCAGAAACACACCAGGGAAATTTCACATCAACTAAACAAGCATCTTTGCTGGCATGTGCCCATGTTTCCACATAAGCACCCACAGGCTCCTCAGCCTCCCTTGCTGAATGAGATCTCCAGCACAGATGAATGTTCACAGAAAAGAACTCGGAAGAGCTGTGATTGTCAGGAGGAGGCGTGTGTGTTCTGTAGTGCTGCCCCTGCGCACAGCCAGCTCCAGGTAATGCTTTCCAAGAGCCTGAGACAGGTGGGGAAAGCAACTCCCCATTGACATGGGACCACCACTGATGGAATACTGGTGTTGGGTTCCATGGCACATGAGTTACACTCAGCAGGAGCCATAGAACGGCTTATGTTGGAGGGGACCTTAGAGATCACTCACTCTCAAGTCCCTGCCACGAGGGGTTGAGCTCATGCTGCCTAGGACCCCATCCATGGCCTTAGGCACCTCCAGGGATGGGGCACCCACAACCTCTCCAGACAACCTGCTCTGTCCTTGACCTCAACAGAGCGATGCTGGCTTTTAACCAGCCCAAAGCAGGTTAGCTATCTTTTCCCTAAGCGCCAAAATCCAAATTCTAAAGGTAAAAGAGATTCCTGCCCTGCTCCCACTGATTCACGCTGCCCAGCCCTTTGCATTCAATACCATTCCTTTTCCTTCCCATGCTTCCACGCTGCGCTGGCGGCACAGACGGGCCTGGCTTTGCTGACGGCATCATTATTGCTGTCACATCCGCGGTACTGACAGGCCGTGGTGAGCCTGTGAGCCTTATGTTCTGCCGCTTCCGCGCATCCCGGTGCTCAATCGCAGACCTTTGTTTTCCTCCCACTGGGTGCAGCCACGGTCTGACTGTGAGAGGACACGCAACTGAGCCGGCGGAGAGCGAACCGCTTGGCACGGAGCATCCCTCGTTGCTCTGCTGAGGAGGCTGCGTGTCAATCGATGGGCTAACAATTATGATCAATGTCAACAGGAAAAAACAAAGGAACGCCGCTCAGCAGCTCCATGGATAGGAAGCAGCATGGGAGCACAGCGCCAGCAGAGGGATGGGGCCCTTCCCCGCCCTCTGGACGCCACCAGGTTGCAGTCACTGAGGCACGCTCAGAGCCCCACATGAGCCAAAAGCTGGCAGAACCCTGAAATGAATGCAGCTCTGATGCACCCAGTGTGCCATCAGAGAGATGCAAGAGCATTGCAGAAGAATGCTCGGTGCCCTCTGTCACTCATTGCCACAAATAATGCTCCTCTCCGCTGTCACCCAGCGCTCATAGGATGCTGAATTAAACAGTGAGGCTTTTGATGCTACTGAAGTAACTGTTGCATTAATTATCCATGGCATTTGCACACACGCCTTACACGCTAGGAAAGGTGTGCTTCCCCCAGACGGCTGCACGCATCACAATCATCCCCACCCTTCAGCATCACATCGTTGGGCCTTCCAGGATGCACTGTGCCTCCTTGCTCACGTATTGCTTATTAATGAACCAAACCTTGAAAGTAGGAGCTCTTTGCCAGAGGTTATTTTTACTACCACGTTAGTTAAGGCTGAGGGTATTATTTTACATGCCGATGAATAATTTATTTGCCATTAAAAAACTTATCCTGCAACAACAAGCAGCAGTGGCCGTCCATTCCCTGCACAGCCATGAGCACGTGGGGTGCAGAATTTCCTCCGTTCCACGCTTGCTGCAAAGCTGTGCGAGAAGGAATGTCTTCAATGGCTCTGTAAAATAAAACGCCCGCCGCGGTGGAGTTCTCATCAGGTGTGGCTAACTTTGCAAGTTTATAGCGTTAAAAAGAATTAACACTAATTGTGTTACCACCTTTTGTGCTGCTTTTCCCCCTAGGTTCTCCACATCTGTTGGTTATTTATCGCACACCAGCACTCGATCCTTATAAGACGCCACGCGTGACTTCTCCGTGCACTACAGGCCATGTGCTATCGGTAGAAGATTTAACTTGTTAATAGAGCAAAGCTGGAACAAAGCTCCATCATTTCATATGAGCTTTCCCAGCCTGATTGTGTTTATTTAGAAAGCAGCTAAGACACAGGCATGTGGGGCTATAAATCAGCAGAAAATCAAATGCTAACATGTAAATAAATTGCAAATCAGCTGAGAAATTGGTTTCATTTTGAGACGATAAAGCATATTTCTCCTGTACTGATTTTATAAGGTGCCCCTTAAGAATTGTAATATTTCTGCGTGGTAATGATAAACATTAGCGAGTTGCTTTAGAAATGAAAAAATGGCAACCCTGTGGGGATTTGAAAAACATATGCACTTCAAATTTGAAAATCCAATTTAACTGTCCATTATATGGAGAATAAAAAAAAAGGTAAGGATAGGATAATTTTGCAGTTACACAGCATTTGACTAAATCTGATTCAGGGATGACAGCTACACTTTAAAAGCTACATGTCTGAATGTAAGGAGACAGCAAATCATTTATTTATGATTGTAATCTAGCTCCTGTCTAACAAGTTAACAACTGTGCAGAGTGCTCCCTGAGTGGAGGCAGCCTGTGTAGGCTTGTCAGTTAGCACTTTTTAAAACACTTTTCATAGAATTTCTGTTAAAAAAAAATATATATATATATATATATATAAAAAATAAAATAAAAGAGACAAAAGAGAGTCCCTGTCAAATTTACCAAAACAAGCAGATGTTACAATTTCAAAAGTTTGAAGAAACAAATCCCACTCCCGATGTCATGCAGAGGGGCAGAGCAAGGAAAGGTGAGCATGGCATGATGGGCTGGGAGGGACCCTGGGGCTGGGAGGAGCACCAGGCTGTCCCCAGCTGTCCCCTGGTGGTGACACCCAGCTCTGGGTTCCGATACCCATGGCACCACATGGTCAGCAGTGTCATAATGGCTGTATCCACCCTCGTCTATGCACCTTGGCCTTGGGGATGCCTCACACCCAAGGGGTTGCAAATACTTGTAGGAAAGCTAAACTGCTGGAACAGGTATGATGAACCATAGAATCGTGAAGGTTGGAGAAGACCTCTAAGATCACCTTGTCCAACAATCCAACTACTGCCAATACTGCCCACTAGCCACATCCCAAAGCACTATAGCCACCCTTTCCTTAATCACCCCCAGGGACGGTGACCCTACCACTCCTACCAGCCTGCGACAGTGCCTGACTGCATTTCTGAGAAGATATTTTTCCTAACATCCAACCTGAGCTACAAACAGACAACATTTACCCAAGAGCTCTATTGTGGTATAGGTCATCTTCTATCAGTGTTGTGTATCCTCTCATCTTACATTCTCTTGCTACCAAAGGGTGAGGAGGTGAGCAGTGAGTCACCAGGTTTTCCTGAAGGGTAACACAACCATCATCCTGAAAACACCAGTTCAACCTCCAGCAGCAGCCTCAAAGCAAATCAAGCATTGGGAGTTATTGGGAAAGCACAACACCCAAGGAAAGGTGCTGGATGCTGCAGACATTGGTATCTGCAGCCTGCATTAGCCTGACCCACCCCACCACAGAGAAAGTGACAGAAGGTGCACAGCAGGAGCACAGGAACCACCTGCTCCCACTGCCTGCAGTGCACAGGGACACCCACAGCTCCAGCAGTGCTCACAGCCCCATCCCCTGACCGTGGCTGTGTGCAGGGATGGGGCAGCACCAGCTCTCTGGGCACCGCCAGTGCCTCACCACCCTTTCCATATAAGGAAGAAGTTTCTATCCTATCTAAACCTCCCCTCTTTTAGTTTGAAACTATTTCGCCTTGTCCTATCACACAGGTCCTGCTAAACGGTCTGTCCTTTCCTTCTTAAAGCCCTTTTACGTGCTGAAGAATCACTCTGAGCTCAGCCTGTCCTCATAGGAGAGGTGTTCCATTCTGTGGATCATTATTGCGGCTCTCCTCTGGACACACAACAGTTCCATGTCTTTTCTGTGCTGAGGATTCCATGCCCAGATGCAGTTCTCCAGGTGAGGTCTCGCAGGCAGCAAGCAGGATGGGGCCCAGCAGAATCGTGAGCTGCCTTCATGAGGATGAAGGACACTGGGTGTTCTGAAAGTGACAATTTGCACAGGTTCAGAAAATTAGCAGCCAAATTAGCAGCTGAAATATCCATCAGGCATCCTCTCATAGACAATATTCCTGACTCTGAAAGCTCTCCAGCCATAAATCTCTGGAGGTTAATAGAGCATTCGATGAAACACCGTTGTTCACTGCTGTGATTATTTGACACTGTGCAAACCCCCTTCCTCCTGAGGAGAGGAAAGCTGCTTCTTGCAGCAAGGTGGCTATGCATTTGTGTGCTACATCCTTCCCTTCTGCTTGCAGAAAGCCTCCCCTATACTGGCTGCCTCTCCTATAGGGCTCAAAGCCATCCTGCAGGTGTGCAGCACAGCTCCAGGTGTGGCTGCCTGGGAGAAGATCCTTGTGGACCCTGTTTTGTTTATTGTACTTTGGAACCACAAGCAACCAAACTAAAGAGAGAAAGTTAGAGATGGTGGTTGTCAGATGCTATCACCCTCACACCCTCTGCTGAATGCTAATAAGTGGAAGTAAACAGAAGGAATGTCTGCGTGTTCATTTATCTTGGATTAGGTCGGTCACTGAAAATATGCAGTTCTGCTTTTTGAGATAAAATAATTCCTTTCAGATCAAAAACACTTTTTGTAATTTGCAATTTTCCCTCTTTTGACTTAAAGAGGGGAAAGTCCTGGCAGAGCTGTAGCTATGTGGTTAAGCCTGGCTTTTAGGTGATATTGCACCGATAAGAAAATACTTAGAATACGGTCTGCAAATAGCCATCAGCAGGGACTTCTGGAAACAAACAGATGAGTGGAACAGTCGGTGCTGTGCCGTTCCTGCTCTCTTTCTGGCCGCTCACTGCACTGGTCACGCTTGGGTTGGGAAGGCAGTGCCTATGGTGCTGCTGGAATCGGATGAGAAGCAGAAGTGTTCCGGGTGCTGAAGGAGTCCGCCCCACTTGAGGGCAGGAAAAGAGAATCTCAGAAATCAATCATTTAATTAGGATCACTGAGGTCTTTGATAATTGCCGTTTTCCCTCCCTGTGTCCTCGTGCTTTCTGTGCCTCAACAGAAAAACAACAACAACAACGTTATTACAGTGTTTTTGAAAATGAACCATTGGTTCCTATCATGTCATCGTGCGGAGGGGACGCGTCCCTGCCGGTAATTACACAGCAGAGAGGCTGGAAATATCTGCATGGCTGACTGACAGCTCCAGCTAAGTAAACAGCTCCTTCTGCGAGTGCTGGCAGCCTGGACAGAGGCTGGGCTTGGCTGCAGCTTGGCAGCAAAAGCCAGGAGGCCGTGGAAAATGGCACTGTTAAAGCAGCCAGCAATCTGTGGGGTCTTCAGAACCTTATCATCCATGCGAGTCAACAACTGTGCTAAATTGAAATTGTAGAGTTGATTAAACGACATATTTAAGGCCCCATAAAAGAAAGCAAGCAAGGCAGGAAGGGAGAGGTGCGTGCGGGGGGAGCGGGCGGAGGGTTTATCTCACCGCGAGCAGCAGGCTCAGCCACTGATCTAATCAAATTATTCAGCATTAAAAAACTGCCAAGGCATTCCAGTGCTGCAGCTTCCAGAGGCCCAGCTGGGATCAAATGCTAATCAACATCTCCGCGATATTTATTCCCACTGTCAGTCTGGTACGTGTTTGTTTTCCGAGCGCTGCATACTAAACTGAAGGATCGAGATGAATCGGCGGAGATGGGAGGTGATGAGCCGACGGGCTGAGCGTGGGGAAGTGGCACCGATGGGGACAGGGAGGGACGGGTGGAAACCTCAGGGTGCTCCCTCGCTCTTCCCAGCAGCTCAGTGCCTGTAGTGCTGCTGGGATGGGTGCTCGCATTGCGCTGTTGGTGACGTGGCCAAGGGACAGCCAGCACCTGGTGCAAACCCTCCAGGTCCTCCTTAAGCAATAGCCACCGGAGCGCCCAGAGACTAATTAATTTCCTTTTTGTTTTTCAGAGTTTCATTTTTAAATTACAGTCTTCCCTCCTCTCTAATAAATACTCAACAATTAAAGCTTCCCCCCCCCCCCCCCTCGACATGCGATTCCAGCATCTCTGTGTCCCACCTCCTGTCACCTTCCCTGCCATAAACAGATTCGTAAAAACTGCTTTTGACGCCCCAGCTGCCATTAGCCACTTAAAATCCCATAATTATCATCCTATCATGGGCCTGTTAACGAGCAGTAAAAATAAGGCCATTGAATATGGTAATTTATTCGTAAATTAGCCTAATGAGAATAGGTTTCAGACACTGTTTACTTTCTAGCTGCCTGTTTCGGTGCGCACAGGCTGCTGGCACTGGGATGGAGCTGCTGCCGGCACTGGTACCCATCCGGAGGAGAAAGCAGGGGGAAGCTGAGCACTGCAGAAACAGCTTAGAGGGGAAATCGGAAGGTGTTTTTTGAAGCAGGCAGTGCCTGAGCTGAACAGCAGTGAGAGCAACAGTGACCCCTCGGGTGCCTTTCCCACTGCCCATGTCACATCCCTTGCCCAGTGCACCTCGGGTCCCATTCCCTTAACAGTTGGTGCGTGCCCATTTGCACAAGCAAAGAGATAGCAGTTCTGCACAATGCTTCACATGCAGCACACCAAAGCCACAGGAGTGACTGCATCTGCCCCATGTTCACCTGGAGAGGAGAAATGGTGCACGGGGCAGAAGCTGAGTTATTGGACAGGGGCTTGGGGCAGAGGACGGGGAGCAGGAACTGCTCCTGGGGACAGGGATGTTGACCTGAGCATGGAGACCTCAGTGCTCTGCCAGTGTACTCAGCATGGTGGAGCAATAAGGGAGCTTTGACAGCCAACCACCAGCGGATGCTGCAGCCACTGCTCAGAATTTAAATGCCCGCAGTCCGGGCCAGAAGGAGGAAGAAGGGTCCCAAGCTGACTGCACTGAATCCAAAGCCAACAGGCCCAGGCACTTTGGCACCTGGGCAGCTTGTTTTTCCTAAGCTCTATCTTTACAAACAGTTATTCTCAGGCAGTGGAGTGGTAATAAACCTTGAATGAATGAGGATGAGAGGTCCTTTCAGGGAGGAGGTGAAGAGCTCTTGACTATGTGCCTTTCACCCTCTGGAGTATTTTCATTTCTAGGCTGGCTAAAAGCCAGGAAATAAATCTGCACAGCCAGAGCATCTCCACCACATCATGCAGGCAGAGTGCAGCCCCCAGGCACCCCACCACCCCATTCCCATCCCCATGGGGCTCAGTGCTCCAAGCCCCCACATCTTATCCGAACTGAGGGTCCCATCAGTTGTCCCAGCTGTCTGTGCCCAACTGCTCCCTCGGTCAGGTGGTGGCTGCAGACACTGCACTCCACTGAGGCTGTGCCTTTCCAGCTCCTAATTTAATTACAGCTTGTTTCTTTACTAATTATAATGCTCAAATCAAAGATGAGCTTAAGGCCACAGTTGCAGGGAGGCTGGTGGCTGTCTCCTCTTTGCTAGGATGGCCCCATTATGATTTCAGTTCCTTCTGATGGAGATTATAAACACTTTATGTCAAACCACTTCCCAGCAGTTCTCACAGTGTGAAAACGATTGAGGTCAGGAGATGCACACAACCTACCCATCAGCTCAAGTATATTCCTCAAACACTGACATGCAGTCTAACTGTGGGGAGGTCACCTCTGCAAGGAGCAATCCTTCCAGCCACTGAGCAAGTACCAAATTGCAGTGCCGGAAAATAATCATGTGGAACATGTTGAAAATAGCTCCCCAGGTAATAAATGGTTAACAAAAGCAGCCACTTCCACTCAGCATAAATAGGGACATAATCATGGTAAATAAGTTAACCTATTAATATACAGCAGTAAAAGAAGCACACCTCATAGCTCGACACAGCAAACACTGGTATTGAACTTGGAACAGCCTCATCTGCAAAAGCTGTGCCAGAGGTAAAAGGCACAGCGTGAGAAGGTGCAGCTCCCAGCCACGCAGAGCAGCAGGTGCCTGCTGGATTGGGAAGTACATGCTGCCTCCCCCCCCATCCTCTTGCAATTTTGATTCAGATGGGATCAACCCAGGTATGAGACTTCCTTGTTGTGCCTTCCTCCAATCCTCCCATCTCCTTTGTGAACACACACCACCACTCAGGAGTAACGGTGCTTGTAGTGCATCACACTACAGGCATGTGTGAATGTAGTTCATTGGCAAGACAGAGACAGGCCACCTTTGCTGTTGATTTCATTATGAACTTGTTCCCTGTTATCATCGTACTCCTGTAATTCCAGGAAATTGTCTTACACATACACAGGTGGAAAAACAAAACATTGCAACACAACAGAAAGCACAGCAATAACAGCTGAGCAACAAAGTCCCAGGCTACAGCAAGTGAAACCTTACTCAGATGCAACGGCCATGAGCACAAAAACAAGGGAAAGCACCCACTTACCTTCAAAAGACCACAGGTACACAGAAACCTCCAGCAAAATCCCCCTCACTTCCACTGCCAACCCTTAAATGAGGTCTGGGAAGGGCTGGGCCCTGGCTCCTCCCCTTTCAATCACTCAGGTACATTGCATAACGGACCTGAGCTCCCCTGGGTTGGTCCTGCCTTCCCCTACCAGGTGCTCAATCACTGGCTCAAGTCTTGATTTAGCATTTCTGCTACAAGCACACTTCAAACAATGAGATTTTCTGTTTACAAGCAAATAAAGAGAGGTTTTGTAGAAACTGCTTTCAGAGGTGGCCTGCAATGGG
Organism: Lagopus muta; assembly: GCF_023343835.1. NCBI lineage: Eukaryota > Metazoa > Chordata > Aves > Galliformes > Phasianidae > Lagopus > Lagopus muta. The sequence goes on along the minus strand of NC_064449.1, from coordinate 5,384,280 downwards.
TGGTGAGCTCACAGCTGCCTCCTAAGCAAACCTCAGCTGCCCCAAGCAGTGCTCACAGACCCCACATGCAACCAAATGTTTGCACTGGTGGGACCCTCCATTGGGATGATGGGGGTTCTCCACTGGGATGACTGGGACAGTCCATCAGGACAACTGGGGCTCTGCGTTTGAATGGCTGATTCTCCACTGGGGTGATGGAGGCTCCCCACTGGGACAATGCGGGGGGGCTCTCCATTGGGATGATGGAAGCTCCCCATCAGTGCGGTGGGGATTCTTCACTGGGATGGCAGGGCTCTCCATTGGGATGAAGGGGGTTCTCCACCAGCATGACAGGGGCTCCCTGCCCACCTCCAGTCCTTTGTGGCGCAGCATCCCTCCGTTGAGGAGCAGTGGCATGCTTCACAGCTCGGCATTTGGCAGAGATCCAGCCTCAAATGAATGCATGCAAATACATGGATCTTAGATCATTTACTTATCGCATATGGGCCTATTTGCAAGTTTGTAGCAGAAGTAGCATATTTTGTAGATTTCGGGGGGTGCTTTTCTGTTTCCAGGCATTTTTTTCATCTTTCCAGTTATCAATCATTAAGCCAGCTCTGGAAAAAGGAGAAGACCCAGCCTCGTCCCTTTGCCACAACACGTGTGTCCAGTATCACAACACCCCTGCATAAATGCAGGTTCTCTGGGACAGCTAACCCGAGAGCAGCCCTCAACCACATTTTTGTGAAGATGTTTCATTTGAAAACAAAGATTTTTCCCCTTGTTTTTTTGGCTTTTTTTTCCTGTCGTGTCTGCGATTTTTTTCCTCTACTGTTTTACAAAAAGGGGCCCCTATCCTAAAGCAGACTGTAGGAACGAAAGAGAAGCTGAGCAGCGCTCAGGAAGAAATCACTTTGTCCCCCCCTCCCTCTTGATCTGAATTTTTCCCTGCAGTGGGTGGGCAGTTTCTAAAAAGCTGTTTGAAGAAAGTCTTGAGTCGCCCCTGCTCATTCCAGGCTCTTGC